>NW_008795129.1:6215701-6234829 GCF_000699145.1 Aptenodytes forsteri
GAGAACAAGGTCCAGCATAGCACCTCTCCTTGTTGGCTCCTCTACCACTTGGAGAAGGAAGTTATCATCGACGCATTCCAGGAACCTCCCGGATTGCTTATGCCCTGCCGTGTTGTCCCTCCAACAGCTATCGGGGTGGTTGAAGTCCCCCATGAGGACCAGGGCTTGTGAGTGTGAAGCTGCTCCTATCTGTCTATAGAGGGCATCATCCGCTCAGTCTTCCTGAGTTAGGCCTTCCTTATCCAGTAGTATAAAGCAAGCATAAATCCCCATTTGAAACAGTTACCAAAACCTCACATTTATAATAAAGCAGAACTCAGGACTCTGAATCAAGCCCTGTGTTACTTCAGAAAAAGGCATGCTTTTATGGAGGGTTCTTTCCCTCAGCCTGAATTAGTAAACTTGGCAAATACATACAGCCAGGTCACACATATTTTAGGCAAAACCCAATGAAATACATGCCAGCTTTTTGCTGTTTTATAGCATGGAATGGTGAAGATGTACAGCAGTACATACAGACCAGGAGATTCAGAGTGTATTTACAGTGAAGAGCAGGAGCAGTTTACAGAAAAGTGCTATCAAACTGAGAGTTTCAGAAAGCCCATCTTTCTGCAGGAAACTGAAGTCAGTGATGAAATCAAAGGGTTAAACCAAAATCTCACAATGCAGTGCCTTCTAGAGGTTATAATTTGCAGGAGAACGGTGACCTGAGGCAAGCAACAAAACTAGGCAAATAGACTTTCTCCATGCTTGATGCACCACATGGTGGGACCTCACCTGCCCCCCTTCATTGACAGACACCTTTGGTACACGAGGGTGATGTTTACTCTAGAAGAGATTACAGAGGAATAAATTGCTTGAACTAACACCCTAAACCAAAGCATTTCCCAATCAAAATACACTTCCTTTTTGATCCTTTTCAGAACATAGAATCATTAAGGTTGGAAAAGACCTCTAAGATCATCGAGTCCACCCGTCAACCCAACACCACCATGCCCACTAAACCATGTCCCTAAGTGACTCATCTACACGTCTCTTAAATACTTCCAGGGATGGGGACTCAACCACTGCCCTGGGCAGCCTCTTCCAATGTTTCACCACTCTTTCAGTAAAGAAATTTTTCCTCATGTCCAACCTAAACCTCCCCTGGCGCAACCTGAGGCCATTTCCTCTCGTCCTATCGCTTGTTACTTGGGAGAAGAGACCGACACCCACCTCGCTACAACCTCCTTCCAGGGAGTTGCAGAGAGCGATGAGGTCTCCCCTCAGCCTCCTTTTCTCCAGGCTAAACAACCCCAGTTCCCTCAGCTGCTCCTCATCAGACTTGTTCTCCAGACCCCTCACCAGCCTCGTTGCCCTTCTCTGGACACACTCCAGCACCTCGACGTCCTTCTTGTAGTGAGGGGCCCAAAACTGAACACAGTATTCGAGGTGCGGCCTCACCAGTGCCGAGTACAGGAGCACGATCACTTCCCTAAACATGTGAAATCAAACATATTTGATTTCACATATTCTGTAGAAAGTTCTCATTGAAGTGACTTGTTTCTTATTCTCATTTTAACTAGCTTTGATAAAACGGAGGAGAAGAGGAAGATCACTATGTAGCAGAGCTTATTTAAAAAAACAAACAGAAAAACAACCACAGACACAGGACAGTGGAAGGAATGAAGGACTTGCTGCAGCCACAGTGGCAATGGGGACTGCATACCAGTATAGCTACTTTGTCCTTAGCAGTGTGCACCTCATTTAGCTGTGTAATGAAGTTGCAGCAAGTTGAGCTGGTAGCATAACAACTGGAAGAAGAGTAGGGAAATAAGAGAACTAGAAGAATGATTTTTTCAGAAAGGAAAATTGAGGGATGCTCACTCTACCTATGAAAAACAAGAAAAGCCTGCAACCTAGGCCCATCTCTGGAAAGTATTTTTAGGTCATAGAAAAATATAACAAATATATGTAGAGCAAAGATCTTCAGATCACCTTCTTGTGCATTTCTCTTTGCACACGTCAGCAAATTGTGCTGAGCTCTTCTATCTTATATAACTAATCCTTTTAGGGGATGAAACACTTCTCCAGAGGGTAACAGAGTACCTAGCTCACAGCTGTCCAATCTGCCTGGCACACTATGGAGAACTCTAAATAAACAGAGCTGAAAAGGTAGAAAAAAAACCAATTCATCTTAGCAGGGAGGGTGTATCAATTCTGACAGTTGCTGTCACTGGTAGAAAGACATTACTAAATTTAAACAAATTGATGTGTCCTTGTCCAGCAGCCACTCAGACTGCATTAGCAATCTTGCTTGGGAAGTAAATTAATGATGGATTAAATCAGTTTAAATTCCCCAAGGTCTAACTTGATATATGCCAAAGCATGCCCCAGAAATAAACTTCAATTCATGACTAAGTTATTCCTCCCTCCCTCAGGCTTTGGCAAGCCTGAGATGGCTGAACAGCTCAAGGGGCAGACAATAGGTTACAGACCTTCCAGTAAGGTGGAGATTCAAATCCAATTTTTGATGATAGCATCACCTTGCACCCTTTCGGGGCCTTGGTGCTTTGAGGGAGAATTTTAAAAGGACAAGTGTTCATACTTTAAAAGTATTACTGTCCTCCCTAACAAGACCAATTGAGAAGTTCTGCCCTGTACCAGGCTCTGTGGAGCCAGGGTTTGGTAAAGAAAAGCTGTGACACAGGAAACATGAGTGGAAAGCTTTCTTTTCTTGACTGAGTCCCTCAACAAACACAATTGGTGCCAGAACACTGATCATCCTAATTCTCATACCATTACCTTTAACACAGCACTTTAGTCACTGTTACAAACGCTTGCAAGATAGGAGAGGGGGAATAGTGGGGCTCAAATCTGCCCTCAGGTATGCATTTCTGAATCCCAGGTGAAGGATGATGAACTGACTACACGAACATCTTGATTTTAGCTGAACACGGAACAAAAATTCTACAACAGCTTTATACCAATGAATTATCTCCAACCCTGAATTCTGAGGATCAAATAACCCAAGCTAACTCACAACCAGACTTAGCCTTAGTCTCAGTGAAAGAGGTGGAAGTCAAATATTTAAAGCAGGCTAAGGACAGACCCCACAGTTCAACTGATAAGTCAACTGTTGTCTCAGATCCTCATGTCTCAGGCCAGGAACAGAGAGCAAAATGACAAAGCAAGCTTTCCTAGGTGTTTGTGAAGAAATTTCCCAGAGCTACACAATCATGAACTTGTAGAAAAGTTCCCTTACCTCTGTTGTTCATCATCTAGACACTCAATAATAGTTGTGTCAATAATAGACAAAAAAGGTGACTTGCTGGCTCAGGCTGCCAGCAGACATTCCTGCATCAGCTATACTCAAGACTTCTTTGCAACCTCAAGGGCTAAAAAGCCAACCCTGTCACTCCAGCCACAGCAAGTGATCCTTTCCAGAGACTCATTCTCAAACTGGCACTTTGGATCACAAGGTGGATCTACTGTGCCACAGGACATACCCAGCTAGAAGTTTGCTGCATTATGCCAATCTAACAACTAAATTGTCTGCGTCACAATTCTTCTGTCTATAAGATACTGACAATGTCCTTGTAACTGCAGCTGCTTCCACAAAAGGAAACTAAGTCTATAGAATTAGTTCAAGATCTTTGAAAAAGAGTTGTATAAGTAAAAAGGTGCTATTTTTTTCTTTCTTTTTTTTTTTAAAAAAAAGAGAATTTGCATCTTTAAGTTATATTTGAGAGGCAGAGGAATGAAGACTATTGCATCCAAAGCCATCACTAGAGATGTACTCTGCATATTTCAGACTGGAGAAATGTCAGAACAGCTACACTGGCGGCAGTGGTTGAGAGGAACAACCAATGAATATTTTAAAGATAGAAACCAACTGGAGAAGTAGTGAAGGCATAGAATACAATTTTCTTTCCCCTGTCTCTCACTCCATAGGAACTTCAAGGCTAGCCTTTTTTCTGGAAGCATCATTTTAATTAGTGCCACTGAGCAATATGGGGGGGGGGGGGAAGAGCATCAACAACATGTAGTAGTTAACCATGGATGCACTGAGCTCGCTCATTTTCAAGAAAAAGTTAAGTTAGTTGACTTGCTATCATTTAAGGCCGTGCACATCCGTTACTATGATCAGTTAACATCCCGATACTTGCAAAATCACTGCTATGCAATCAGTTCTCCACCCCAAGTGACAGGAAAAGGGTCTGTTCTTAGACCACTGGAAAAAAGTTTAAGGATCAGGCATGCCTGAGCTTCACCGATATCTGAGAACACTATAAATAAAACAGACACTTTCTGGAGCTGTGTAAGCTTCAGACTGTTTCATAGATTTTAAAGGCAGAAGAGATTAGTAGGATATCTAGCCTGGGCTACCACCAATGCACTAGCACCCCTACTCTTTTTGCTGGTTTACATTCTTCCTAGGCTCAAAGCAATATTAACATTCTGCTTACTTTATACTTTTCTGAAAGAAAGGAAAAAGTGAATGCAGATTCTGAGAGAAAAAAATAACTCGCACTTTAATATTCATCTCTCCTGTGTTCTTGACACTCTTGGATTTCCACGTGTCCAAAAAAACCCAAACAACTTACTTCCCTCTCAAGTAAGATTCCACCTGAATTTATCCAACAGTCCGTTTTTGTCACAGTGCATTTTTTGGAAAAGAATGGAAAGTTTCTTACTAACGTTACTGGAACTAGATTTTGTTTGGGGGAATATTTTGTGAATAGCAGCCCTTAAAAACTTCTAGAGTCAGTACTGGGGAATAAACAGAAGACTTCCAAAGCTGAATACATGTTAGAAACCTCTAAACCAAGGCTATAACAGATCTCTGAATTTTTTCAGTCAATCTATACCTAAAAATCACACGGGACCAAAGTGTTACAGGAGCACCTACAGGTATGAGTAACAGCAACAGTCCAGCCTGCATATTGCTGATGGAGTAGACGGAACAGTGAAGTCTGGTTATTTAAAAGATTTTCCAGATGTTGGCTGTCTGTTTCTGCAAGGAAAAAAAACAAACCAAAACAAAATCGTCTTCATTAGCAGCTAATAATCTCCACAATGACTTGAAGGAGGATGAAATTCCAGTGTCTTTCATATGTAAGTACAGCTTTGCTCCTTCACCTTGCGAAGTGCACCCTAGATTGGAAAGAGAAGACAGCCACTAGGTGGATTTTACTGATGATAAAAGCTCAGAAAACTTGTGGATAGTCCGAGAGGAGAGAGATGTGCAGGCTCATGCAGACCCCGTGGAGAAGAGGGAGAAATGTCAAAATGTCCCACTGTTACTAGGTATTACCTAACAGCTAGTTAATTCCCATTACCAACCTCAATGAGTATTCTCCAGGTATCCAGTGTAATGAATAAAAATATTCACCAAGTTTGTGTGTTACGACCCCCCCTTCATATTACACATGCAGCTGCCCTGCTACTCTCACTTCCCCTTTTGGGTGTCCCATTATAAAGTCTGTTATGTGGAGATGACATCGTCACTATCTCTGTTCACTGACTAGAATAGAGTCGGCTCTAATCCTCTAGTGGGCTCTCTAGGTAGTGCTGCAGAACAGTGTGTCACAGCTCAGTTCCTGTCCCCTACCTGGTGAAAAGGTAAGACTGTGGAAGGACACAATGTAGGAGGGTACTTAGCAAAGTTCATACTGAGTGGTTTATCTAGCACGGTAGCAAGTTTTAAAATGAAGGAAAACCAACAAGTCCACAGAACAGGATAAACTTTCAGCATCCTTCCTTCCCAATCCTATTGTCCTACGTTTTGACTTTGAGGTTCACTGGAATTAGAAGACACACTGAAGGCATTCCAAAGATAACAGGAAAACACTGGAAAGGCAACATGACAAAATCACAGATGCATCACAATTTTTTCCAAAATGGTACAGAGAAGTATCATATACAACATCATCTTTAGAGTCCAGTGGCCAGAACACATTCTAGAAAATTCTGCTGTTTTCTAGAGCGCAAAATTCAAGCTCACTGCAGATGCACTAAAGCCTTTTATCATACCAAGTCAATACTGGAAGAAAGGTTAATGAATTAGCTGCAGAGTGGCTTCTGTTCCCCGGAAATTGGGGAGGGACGCATGCTACCTCCTACCCTGGGAATAGAAACAAACCCAAAGCTACTTTAAAAACTCACACATATATTGGCAGTTAGTAGGAGCATCAAAAGCTCTTTGCAGGTCAGTCCCCCCCTTCCCCCTTTCCTCATGGGGGCACCTGAGAAAATACTCCAGAAGAGCAATGGCTGCAAATTCACCCTCTAACCTTTGGCACAGAATTCAGTCTGATGGAGTGGACTGTGCAACTGCAACTATGTCATATGGCACACAAACACACACACCTTCAACAGTATTCGATCCATTAAGACCACAGAATAACTCCTCTTCGCTCCAGTAAGCCTATGCCATTCTCCTGTCATTATATTACAGCTCCATCTTTTCAGCATTATTTTCAAGGGAAGAATATCTACAATTCCCTCTAAGGACCTGGAAGCACAGGTTTTCATAAAAATAGGCAATGCAACATCCATAAACAAAAAGACATTGTTTAAGGTTTCTCTTTTGAAATATTATGGCAGAAATCTCACTTGACTTTGTCAGATAAACAATAAGAATATGACCCTCTCCAGAGTGTATATATAAACAATCAAGTAGGCAGAAGATCAATGGGAATTTCAGTGAAGCTATTGATTTAGTTTTTGCACACAAGCTTGCAGGCCATACTTAATATTTAAAACAGAAAGATTTAAAAGGAGCACGGGTATCTTTAGAACTGAAGGAAATTAGGGATTAATATCAACTGATGAAAATATCTACATGGCCTGTAACAAAGATCTCCCAGGGTCACAGCTGTCTTCCTAAGCTCTGTGGGCATGCCTGTACCATTGTCCCTTCATTCCAGAGAATCTCAAGCAATAGCTGTCTACAGGTTCCAAAAGTACATCTCACCTGTGGGATGCATACAGCCCTAGCTGAAGTCAGACGCGAATCCTAGTTTGCAACTGTTACAAGAATACAGGACATGGTCCTGTATCATCCTATACAAAATGGCTTCCCCCCCAGTGATAAATATACGGCAACCCTGCCCCCAAAAAGCACAGGGTTAAAGAAACCCTTTCCAACGTGGCTACCTGAGGCAGCTCCTTCCTAATCATGTTCACTGATACAGTTCAGAAGTGCCCAGCTCTCCCCGTGCATTGTATAGGAAGATAAGGTGCTTGTCTTAAAAGCGCAAAATCCAGCTGTTGCTTGCAGAGTCCTGAGCAACAACAGGTTACATCACCGAGTTCAAGTCTCTCTAGCCTTTACACAGCAGGCTATCCATAACGATGGATAAAATCCCTGATTAGGTAAGTGCAAGACATAAGATGCAGCCAACATCCTCATGCATCTACCATGCATGTGTCAGGCTCACAGGGGAAAATTCATTTCCGTTCTCACTCTACAATGAAATTTATGTCTAACAGTTAAGCACACAGCTGTATCAAGCAGTTTAATAATAGGCTACAAGGAGTGTGTGGGTGGTGACGATATTACACAGGCTGTCTGTCACTCTAATGCCTGTACTGACTCATCAGGAGGCAGCAGTACAGGGACATTGTCTGGCTTATTCAATTATGTTCCCTCTGTTCAATGACTCTGGTTAGAGGCCTGACAGTCAAAACAACGACTACATGAAATATGCTGCATAATATACTACAGCAACTAGGAAAGCCCTTAGCTCAAATGCTGCAAGAATATTTTATAGGCATATTGAAGAACTTGAATAAGAAATTCTTAATCTTGGCTGTAAGCTTTATCCCAACCTGTAGCACAATACCCCCCACACACTAAGTGCTACAGATATAGAAGGGTCAGAGAAGCAGAAAATCATCCTGAATTTAGTGCTGAGTCCAGACTGACAATTGCAATGCCCTCAGCTCTGCATTCACACTAGGTGCAGGAGCACTGTCCTCTCGTTATAACTTGTTTTAGAGAACCACATTTAACTATAAGAAATTGGTGCTAGACCAGCAACATGCTCACAAAAGGCATGTGAAGCAGCAAGAAGTTAGTAAAAAATTCCATTAATTAATACTTGGCTTAAGAGAGACATACTTGTGCAACGTTCACTTTATTAAAAACTGTTAAAAACATTCACTACCAAAAAGTTGCAAGTTAAACATGTCACATGCCCATGGGAATATTGCATGGTGACTGTCTATTACCCTTTATCACCAGCAAACTGCCCTACAGCTGCTTGGCACATAGTTGGTTAGAATCTCCTAAGCCTTTTGCAAGAATAAGTGTGCTTTGGAAAGCTTTCTTGTACACATTTGTTGTCCCATGGACAAACTCATACAGCTGATCTAAACTTACCATTTTAAGTAGCCCAACTGTGGTTCAATGTATTCAATTATCATTTAGTGGTTGTTATTAAATTATCTAACCATTAGCTGACCTCTTGTCTCTTTGCTAGCTCCTAAACATTCTGATCCTATCCCTTTCCTCTGTCTGTTTTCTTTCCAGTCTACTTTGGGACAGTACTACTGTCTACTTGGGACTATGACATTGTCCAATACATATTGCACAGCAGGACTTAACTAGTGGTTTCCACCAGGAAAAGTGGTGTTCTCTTTCATTCATGCTCCACCAAAACTTTTAGACTTTACGAAGGCAAACTTCAGACAATTTAATTTTTTTCCCCCCTTGTAGAAGGTCACATTGTTCTCCAGTCTGCTAAATCAGTTTACACTGTCAGATACACACTACTCCTTCCAGACACAGACAGCAGAAAGCCTTATGTAAATTCTTTCTCCTCAAAATTTGCGTAGAAAAGCAATGACTCCCAGGTGTATATAAAACATGCTAAAACACATACTACAGCCCACTCTCAAGTCCTGCATGCTGGCATGTAACAAAACCTACATACTCTACCCACACAAGCTAGCCCTAAGCAGCTGGCTGACCTCTCTGCTTAACAATGGATTACTTGGGAGATAATGAGTCCCAGCTGACTAAGCAAGGTTTTTCACACTTGCCTCAGTAATCTGGAACTCCATAGCTCTTCCTGTCAAACTCCAGTCTCACAGATGACCATACTAAGATTTGGAGGTCAGCATACCCTAGTGGCTAAAAAAACGCCTTCTAACCTTCTCCCAAGCTCTACTACTTGCCTGAGTAGTAGCTAAGTCTCCCTGCAATGTCTCTTGCCTTTGAACCTCCTTAAGTGTGTATGGTTTTGGCTAGGATGGAGAGCAACTGAAATGAGCTATCAATCAAAGCGGTGATTGTGACCCACACAGAAGTCACAACCAATACACCCTACAGTTCTCTAGTCATACCTGAGGTTTAGTTTCCTCTTCATCCTTATAATAAAAGAGCTGCTCCCCACGCAGCACAAACCACCGCTGCTGCCAGTTCTTCATAATGCTCCTTTGTTTCTTCAGCCAGCCGCACTTCAGCACACATTCTTGAGGGTTTGGAGAAGAAGGTCTGGAGGGAGGCCCAATCTGTTCACCCATCACCAAACTCTTTGACCGGGCTGAAAAAGCAATTACAGAGTAAATGAAACAAAGAAATAAGGATAGGAACACACAGAGAGGCTAAGTGACTGTTCCCATACTTTCTTCTCAGACATGGATAGACCATTACATGCATGCTCCCTCTTTTAGTAGGTACTTGTTTTTCAGGGTGTACATTCAAGTTTATGATAGTCAAACACAAGACAAACATTAACCTTTTGGTACTGCTCGCTCTAGTAGCCTTCTAGGTGACACAATACCTCCAACCAAGGCTCCACTGCTCATACTATCTTTCTTTGTGGCAAGTCATTACTGCCTTCCAGCTCTACATGGGAATAATGACATTGCTCTCTCCTAAAAGGATATTTACCCAGTGAGGATGTGCAAGTGTGGTGAGGGAGGACAGAAAAGGAAGGAGAGAGCATAAGAAAATATTCTCACTCTACACACAACCACTATTGGGGTGATTAGCCAGTGAAACCAGCTGCCACAGGAAAAAAAAATGAGATTCAGAACTCAGAAAAATTCAAAAAGGGAATAGACACATATAGATAACACACCTATCCGGAATGATTAAAGTCACCTCACTCTTCAGGGCTTTCTGACATTGAAGCAGAAAAACACAATGGAAATAAAAAAAGACAAAATAGAGGAAAAAAAACCCATGTAAATCTCAGGAAAGGCTTCAGAAGAAGAAAAAAGTCTATTGCTCTTTCCTTCCTCTTCTCCTCCCACATGCCTGCAGTAGAAGTACTGAAGCTTGGGACATTTAAAGCTAGTCTGGAGTAGCAGATAATGATTATATATTGCAGGCAGCAAGCCAGTCCTCTAGAATGGATAGGTTAGATACCTCATGGGTCTTTTCCACCTCTACTTTGGATTTATGAAGTATCTTATAATAAGTTATTTAATATCTCATGCCAATTAACGGACCTTCCCATTTTCTACATTCAGCTAACTTAAAACACAATTTATAATTGCCCACTTGAAACAGGGCTACAGTTTACAGGCCAGTACTAGTAAATCTACATCATTGATGTCTTACATTAACACTGTAAACTGCTGCAGCTAAAAGTCAGGCAAGCTTCTTGTTCAGGCATCCCTGATACACTACAGCTGATTTGGTCTGTCACAACAAAGGGCAACCCTCTGCCTCTCAAAATACTGTCTAGTTTTGCCTCCTTTGGGTTCAGACAATTAAAACGTGTGGCCCTGATGTTACCACCTGACTCTAGTTTCTGCCCCTAGTGCCTCACCACACAGTGATGGAACTGACAACATACGCCAAAGAAAGAAAAATAAAGTGGAGGTGATGGTTGGGGAATAAAAAATAATAATAAAATAATAATTTAAAAAAAATTAATCACATTAAACTTGATCCCATTTCTTCTTTTCCACGAAGGGAACTGCAATAGAAAGAGAGGCAGATAAGGGACTGAGGTCAGATCTTTGGAGAGCCTCCTTGGTGTAATCCAGTGAGGGAAATCACGTTGGTATCTGTGATAAAATCTACTTTGACCATTCCCATGACCTGGCAGTCAGGCCATCATGTTCTGCTTCTTGAAGAAATATAAAACCAGCACTTTTACACGCTAAACACTTTTGTCAGCAGAGGGCAGATCTGAATGGTACCACATCATCCATTACCAAAAAGTCTCAGTGACAGCAATCTCCACTTGCATAGTATCATACACTTTCCTCCCCTACCTCAGCTTAAAAATCCACTCAGACCTGGCAGTCAGGCCATCATGTTCTGCTTCTTGAAGAAATATAAAACCAGCACTTTTACACGCTAAACACTTTTGTCAGCAGAGGGCAGATCTGAATGGTACCACATCATCCATTACCAAAAAGTCTCAGTGACAGCAATCTCCACTTGCATAGTATCATACACTTTCCTCCCCTACCTCAGCTTAAAAATCCACTCACCTCTTCTGTAACCATCCAGTAGGTACTCAGTCTGGCCTCTGACAACTTCCCAGTTTTACAGGCAGAAGATGGCATCACTTTATTAGTCTTAAATTTCAGACTCTGTGAAAGCCCTGTCTGATAGGCAGAAGGGATTTCCCCCCCCCCCCCCCCATTTCTCTGAAGTGCTCAGGTAAGTTCTACTACTCTCAACAGAACTATGAATAACCGATTTTGTCTTGTGCCTCAATGAAGAGAAATTAGTTTTCAACCTATAACTATTTCCTGCTGTAAGAAATTAAGTTTGTTTTTTTTTTTTAGTTTCACTTTAAAATGTTATAAGAATGTTAAACCATGACACGTGCTGATGCAGTATCATAGCTTTTTCAGAATTCCACTTCCCTTATTTTTGGCTAAAATACCTCGCTGAATTTAACCTGAGCTCATATACAGCATTAGTCCTACATTAGTGAAGTTTACCAGCAAATTTCAGATTTGCTTAAGTAACCCAGCACTCCTCAATCCTGATTTTTTCCTACATAACCAAAACAATTAAAAAAAAATAAAAATCTTAATACAGAATTCACCTAAAATCAGGCTTTGATGTACCCAGGCATATTCTCTAAGCTTACTCACTGTAGTCTGAGCTCTAACAGACAGACATTTTCATTCCAGCAAAATACATAAAGAACCACTTTTCACCATGAAGCTTAAGATGCTTATGCCTTAATATATCCCTTTCTGGCAACACAGTGCCCTCTAGCAGAAGACTACAAAAAATACCAGGACAACTTCGCCTCCTGCCTGCCCGCCCCGCCCCCCCATAACTGCCAAGAAATGAAGGATCTTATTTCATGTGCATGTATTAAGAAAACAGACTTTTCACATTTAAATCTCTATTGCAGAGGCCCATGAGGATTTAGTTGAAGGAACCGCCTCTGACTCATCCCAGGCCACATTTACAACAAGGACCAAACTGTAACCTGGTTTAGAGTGTCCTAGATTCCTTTCCACATTCATGTTACAACATATGTTATTAGAAGAACAAATATTCCAAGAAATTGCTTTTCCAAATGGAACTATGATGTTTCTTAGGCAACATCTTGGCTATTAACCTAACCAATTAGTCTAATAATACCAAAATCCGTGCTTCAGTAAGCACCCCAGTCATCTCTGCACTGAAGCACCTCAGCGCTCTCCAGATTAAGCGTGCAACTCCCAGCAGTTTCCAGTTTTCCTGACTTGCATATAGTTATACAAACCCTCTCCTACTTTACCCCTCCCCCTAAAAAGAAGCTAGATTTATTTAACTGGAAACCAACTACCTTTATTTTAGCATCTATATTGACACAGACCTCACAAAAACCATCAAACATCTAGCTCTGGAATAACCCAAAGTATGTTATCTCATATTTCCCCTTACACACCCTTTGGTGTTATTATTACTAGGTAGGGCTGGACAAATTTATTATAGTGAAGAATTAAGGCTTTTGTGATCCGTCACTGGAGTATGTATATCTTCGTATTTTTAATTTAAGCAGCACCATGTCTTAATCTATTGCTACGGCTGTTAATTCTTCATGCTGTCTTAGCTTTCCATTTCCTTAGAGTTTCTAGTCATGACTGTAATAGTTAATTTCATTAGGGAAATACTTAGCAACCTTATCTGTAAGTCAACAACATGGATCAGATAGAAATTTTTAGAAGGAGGAATTATTTATGGCTATTAACGGCATTGACATTTATATTGCATGCTTCACAGAATACAATAATTGCATAGAGGTCAGAAGAAAACTTTCACGGATGAGCACAGCCTGCCTTTAAAGCAGCAGGTATCTCATACTACTGGGATCAAAATATCTGCTTTGATAATCTGATCCAGCACATCAAGCCCCTGGTTCTTAATGGTAGATATATATTCTTCATGCTCATCTATTTAACAGAATTATGGAACCAGCAGAGCACAAGGAAGAAAACAAATCAATAAATCAGACTCACAACAACTCAGCAAATACTTTACATGCTCTACAGTTCTGATCCAGTAATGCGTTTTCAATAACACCACATAGTGTGGTTTTGCTCTTCACATTTTCATTAATTGATTATTGATTCAGCCATACACGTAAGTCCTAAACAGAAATCAGCGTAGAAAGGATTCAAGCTCTCCTTGGAAAAAGGTTTAGGATTCATTTGCACAGCACAGCAGTACTGAAATGCCAACTACAGGACATACCCACTCAGAAGCAGGGAAACAAAGCAATTACAGCACAGCAAGATTACAACAGACCAGGCAGATCCATCTCCTTGCTGCCCCATAGGTGGCACTAACAATGAGCCAAGCCTGTTTTTTGGGATGACAAGTCATTAGAAGGCAAGAATCAGAACTGCAGACCTTGGAAAATACTCCTGTGACTGGAAGTGACACTGGCTTATGGAGGTTCTCATATCTAGATGAAGGTGGGAGGAGGAATATGAGCAAAGGCAGTGGGGTGACGATCAATGCCAGTTGTGTAAATGCCTGGGCCACAGTAAATAAGTTCCCCATCCAAAACTCCACACTTGGTTGTCATATCTTTAATAGTAAACTCAAAGATTATCCTAAGGAGTGGATAGACCACATCGGATGGAGCCATGCTGCCATTCCTTACAGAGATAGCAGTCCCTATCCCCATCCCAACTCAGCCCTGTCTAAAGCTACTCTTTCTCCATTTCTCCTCCTTGCCCCATTAACAGAGCACCATACACTTCTGCAGTAGTTCCTCTGCAACTCAGACCTGCCTCCAAGCAATATACACATTCCTGTTTTCTACCCTAAGGATGCACATAATGAGACAACTTCTTCCCTTCCCTATCCATACCATCCCCCCTTCCTGCACTCAATCCTGCCTGGCAACATTATACAATTTCTTCAGCTCTCCTTCTCCTGCCCACAGCTCTGAACACCACTACAGCTTTGAGCAATCAATAAGAACCCGCTTAAATCAGGGATGTGGAAATCAATCAAGTCAATGCAATTCAATATCAATTAAAGTTGTAATCTTTTGAAATTTCATAGGCAGTTAGCTCAAATCAATATAGTCGTTATAATTGATTCTGTCTGACAAACTGTCCTACGGTGAAGGCACTTTGCTGTAGTGTTTCTTCAGACTAATGACATAGTGACACTACGTATTATTTCTGATACAGTCTTTGTTTAAAGTACTAGCCACAAAGGGAAGTGGTTTCACATACTATAAACAATATTCTCAGTTGTTTTATTTAATTCAAACTTTGCCTCAAAAATGGGTGCACTGAAAACACAGAAGTCATGTGCCTTAGAAAGAGATACTGCATTTCCTTTCACCAAACTGTAGGAAATAAAATACTTGGTTTAGATTTGTTTTCTGTGTCCGTTACAAATCTATATTTGTGTTTGGATTTGATTGCTAAGATACCACAGCCAGTGAGCACAAATGAAACCAAGACACTTTCTCAACACAATCTGAGAATTTATCATCTTGAAATACAATAAGCAAAGAAATTAAAGGCAGAATGTTTGAAATGATTGGTGATGTGGTGTGTTTAGGCAACAAGAAGGATATCCGTTACAAGAAAATGGCAATGGCTTTTAGTTCCCTCAAGCCAAATAAAGTAGCAATCTGTACAGAAACAAAACAGTGCTACACAGCCATGTGCCTGCTCCCATTTTGTGACCTGGGGGACACTTACCACATTCAGAAATACTACCAAAAGAGCAGGTTGTTCTCCATTACTTCTATTTAATAAAGCTACACCTGTCTATTCAGAATATTTTATAGACCAAGATGATGTGCTGTGTTCTACTTCCTTTCCTTGATTTGTTTTTCTTTCAGCCAAAATAAAAATATGAAAGGATATTTTGCTCTGGAAAATAATTTTTCATGGCCATCCATCAGATATTGCTGAAGAAAATGAAAGGAAAAATAAATGGCTCTGGAAACCCATGATTTTTTCCAAGAGAAACCATACATGCATTACACTGGAAAAAGTTCTGTAACCTTACTGTCCAACTGAGGGAAAAGCAGGGAGACAATTAGCTTTACATATGTTTGTCTAGTAATCTGTATTTTCTGTAATGGTTGGGATACCAAACTGCACGTACCAAAGCAGGCAGGCTTGCCAAGAAAAGATTCTGACAGTCTGAAGGAAGGATCTGTTTGTACAAATATTTACTTGATATTATTAAGTTCCTGCAAGAACAACTTCATTCCCGAAGGCCACTTCATAAATCTGAAATCCAACATAAACTAGCATAATTTCACTCTCGGACTAGGGATGACAGCTGTTAGAAACTGGCTACACATACAGGGTAAAATTCCCTTCAGTCCTTTCCTGAAGGGCAGAAACTTTGGTCATAGATATTTACCTATAGGTAAGACACATTCTGTTTAAAAACAAAAACCCACCCCAACCTAACAAAACAAACAAAAAAACCACCAAAAAAACACACCAGCCACACAGATAGCCTTTTGAGCAGAAAGAGCAAAGAGATGGATGAAGGAAGATCTGAATAGCAAGGGAATGACTAAAAAGCATATTTCAGCTACAGAGCATAGCTATGGCCAAAGAATTTGAGCCAGCCTGAAGGACTCTGGCAAGAAATAAACTATACTCTGTAGCAGAAGATGCACCAAGGTCCCCAAAAAGGAGCCCAGATGGACTGGGAAACTAGACTTGTTCATGAAGGAGCACCCTGTCTCCAGAACACAGGTTCATCCCCTCTCAGAGCTCCTAAGACCAAAAGCTGAGGGTTCTGCTTTCAAGATGTTTGCTCTTTTATAAAGGCTGTTAACTCTTACCTTTTTTGCACTGCCAGATCAGTCAGTGCTCTTTCACTGGCAAAAGGGAATGAGAAGGGAACTGCACATGCACCAAGGAGTTCTGAAGAATAAAACTAGACTGCATAAATTCTCCATACCAGCACGTTTTAAGGGTGGGCGCGCTGACAGGAACAGGAGGCAGGATTTCCTGCTAGCTAGCAGGTTAGCACACCTGCACAACACTGTTGTACCGCACATACTGCATCTGGTACTGAAAGCTGTGTAGCCCTGCCATAAGTTCAGGCACAGCAACGCACATTTAAAGTTGCCTGTAGCTTTTCTAGAGCCATCAGAGCTGGCTCTGATCTTTGCATCAATCTTCAATAAGCATGCAGCATTTCCTTTGTAGAACATGAAGAAAAACAATGCCTGTTTTCCACCTACAGTACAGCATTGATAGAACATGGTCAGAACCAAGAGGCAAATACACACTTAGCTTGAGGGCAGTTGCTTCCTGACTGGCATGAAGAAATTAATCTCGGTCATCTTTGTAGTGTTCAAGATAACAGCCATGACCTTTCACCACCTTACAAATGGTATAGTCAGCTCTGTATAAGGCATGCTCTAAATCAGAAAAATAATTTTATACTCCAGTGACCTGTGCAATGTGACCACAGAAGCCACTTTACTGATCAGAGTTACTTTGCAAAAATATGCAGGTAGCGCACCTAAACAAAGCAGTGAGGGGATGATCAGGCTGAAGGAAGAAAAGAATCAGCTTAAATCTTAGTTATCTTTTAGAATGACACAAAGGCTCAAGGCTTCCATGAAACATGCTAACAGATGACCTGGTAACATCTTGTCTTTATTGCATCAAAGAACACACATACAGTAGAACATACTGATACACATCAATGCAGAGCCTTTCCGCAAGTCAAGGAAAACTCATGTCTATTTGATAATTAATGCAACCCACTCCACACAATGAAAAAAAACCTGACGTAGTCAGTGGGATAATTTAGCCCTTTAAGAAGGGCTAAATTTAGCCCCTCCTGAAGAACAATTTGCATTCGTCTTCAAACTATTGTCACAAATTCATGGCACCTTAGACTCCAGAACAGGTAAGGATTTTGGCAATCCATTGCTGCTATCATATAGGTAAAAGGGGCATTAGTTACCTGGTTGCCATTTCACTCCAGCTCTGGAGACCTCCTTGACCTCTGGAGACCTTTGACCTATTGTACAAAGAGGTCCCAGACTTATTTTGCTGTCACTAGCAGCAAGAAGGCCAGCAGGTCTCAACTCCACAGAACAGTCATTTAAAGAGTTTAACCTTGTATTTTCAAAAGGATTTGAATCACTGCCCCAGGTTGTGGGAACATGTGTGGGTTTTGGCACCTGTCAATGAATAAACCTTAAATTCCGCAGGTAACCTGCCACCAGCTGTTCACAAGAGTGCCCTATAAATACACAAAGCCATGCCAGTCTTATCAAACCACTAGCTTTAGATCACGGATAAGTGCTAAGATGGAAGAGTGATGGCTTGATTCTTTCTGCTACAACAGACTGACCTACTGATTTACCACCTAGTAAAGTGAAATACTTTATTCTAAAAAACACAACGAATTGTGGGGAAACCACTGAGAACCGTCAGCATTCAGATGAGGTAGCCTGCATCTTCTGTGCAGAGCTAAGGGAATTTGGCTAGGTCTATATTACAAAGTAGTACAGCACACTGGGTGTAGGGTGGAACAAGTAAGGAGGAACAGCTGGTACCACAGACCCACCATCTACACAACACTTATTTCAAGGATTTTATTTGGCTTGAGCATGGAAGCATACTGCACACGGACCACATTTTCATTCAGAAGTAATCCCAGACTATGCTAAAAGACCAGCCAAAGCACCGTAGGTAGGAAAGATCAGGACATCTGCTTCAAAAGCATGCCATTGATCCAAACCAAAATGGATGCTTATGTAGACAACCCTAACTACTCCAAATGAAGACAATGGACAGGATCCACCTACTCACCCAGTGGCTTAGGCTAAGGACAGAGGCACACACTTGGTAGAACTGACAGTAGATAGTGATGCTTTTAGATATTATAATTATTAGTCCCTACTACTATAATTACTTTCTTCATTGAAGAGTTTAAGTCTTAGCTGTTGAACCCAGCCTTTCCCATCTCTAGTTTTACTGCTCCCAGGGTATCCGAAGTAGCAGCATGGCTGCATCTGTACAGTGTGAATAAAAAATGCATATAGAACAGGTAAGAGAAACTACTGCAAAAAAGTCTGTGATAGGACAAGGAATAAAGACATCATTCATTTAGCACCCTAACTACTGGCTGTTCATTTCTCAATAGATGATATCCCACTGAGGGGTGCAATGCTTATGCCCTCCTTTCGGTATCAGCCACTTTGCTACGGCAAAAAAACCCAAACTCATGCAGCAGTATGAGTTAGCTTCTCTACAACAGAGTACACAAAATACATTAGAGCACAACTATTCAAATTTGCCTTCATCATGCTCCCAACTTTTTCTTCACTAACAGTGGCCTCCTCTTCCTCCTAGAAATAGGAGGATGAAGTAGATTTGCATAGCTTGCTGCAGGTCATATTTTAAGTACGTCATTTAGCATAGCTTTCTCCAAGTCAATGAATATAAACACAAAAGGCAAGGAACAACGAGGTAATACTCTGTACTCTTGAGGCAAGGTTAGAGAGTTACAAGCTCCATGAATTGAACACTAGTCACTCAAGTAATGCTCACATGCTTCACTTATTTTTAAGTACTGAACGGGACACAGAAGCTGGAGGGCCAGTCCACAATAGATTTATGCTAATCTATACCAACAGACAGCAGGTTCAGGTCAGCTTCATTACCAAGAGAGATTAATTTTTTTTTTTTGGGGGGGGGGGGGGGGGG
>NW_008795129.1:6235069-6246037 GCF_000699145.1 Aptenodytes forsteri
AGTTATTGTTTTTTTTTTGTGGGGGGGGGGGGGGGGGGAGGGAGGGGAAGTCAAGGATATTCTTACCTCTTCTTCTTGCTGATAATGAGTAAACTCTGTAACCAGAGGGTCAGAGCCCCAAATTCAACCTGCTGTGTCCTTTGTTATTGCAAAATCAGAGTTATAGACCATACTGATAGGCAGCCCAGGTACAGAAACCTGCTCCCAGCAAAAGGCTGTATTTTAATTTTCAGGTCCCTTTATCTGCACCATCCTCTGGACAGTTCCCAACTGGATCCACTGCAGACTATTCAGAGGACAGATCAGCACTTAGGTCATAGCCATTTGGTGCGTCACTTTAAAGTACACCCACTTGTCACACACAATGGACTACAAAACTACCTAGCAAACACAAGCACCAGCTCTCCACTCCCACTGAACCTTGTCACAATCTCTTGAAAGTTGTACATCTTCTCCATCTGGTTGGTTAGAACTGCCTACCTGACAAGCACTGCTGAAGGCATCTCTGCTGCTGGCAAAGCTCTGTAGTTCCATGGGCAACCACACGGAGCTACAGCTCACTGCTGCCAGAAGAGGGAAGTCTTACTCCCTTCTCCCTACGCCCACACTGCTCTTTCCTTCTGCTGATAAACCCAGCCTTATGTTCCTACACATCACTGACAAGGTGACTTTTTATAATTGTTACTCACTGGACTAGCAGAAAGTTATCTCCGATTTTTTTTCTTCCTGCTCTTTTAGTGAATCAAATCGGGTCACAGAAGGAAGACTGAATGACTACCTTGTACTCTCTCTGCAATCAGCAAAAGCCTCTTGTAATCCTCCTTACGGGTATGGCTTTAAGACTTAATTTTTAATAGCCTTCCCAACCATAGTGGACTGAGGAGCAAACAAAAAATGCTGACCACAACATTCAGATTGGAGCTGGGACTGTACCCTGAGCTCGTACAGCACCAAGTACTGTGGAGTCCTGGTCAAGACTGCAGCTCTTCAGCACTACAGATACAGCACAAACATAGGTCCACTGCAGCGTGACAACTCAAGCTAGTCATAGGCTCTCTAGTCACCCACATGTTCATAATAAATACTAATGCCTGTGCCAGGCCAAGTACATGGTCCGTATCATTCAGACACCGCAGTGGCTGCCAGCATCACTGGTACCTTACACTGATGTTATGAGCACCAAAGATGTTTGTCCACCACACTCCATGGGATATCACTTCCCAAAATTATTCTGGACTGAAAAAATAGTCAAGAGTACAGAAAATTTTGTCAAGGCCTTTTGTCGGCAACTGGCTATAAGACTGAAGCGATATCATGGCCCAGCTACTTTCAGGAATAAACTTCCCCAAATTCAGCCATAACATTATATTTCTCATTTCCCTCATCCAAACATCAGGAAGGTATTCATTCTTACCCTACTTCTCAGGGCATAGCATTGAACCAACATTTGTTGTACCTATTTTCAATGTGCAAACAAAGCCTGCCTCCTTCTCTGTACAAGAGGTGGCTAAGTGACTTGCCCTAGTGCCAGGGTTGATTTGGGGGACAAAGGCAGAAGAAATCCAGGAATTCTTACTCATACATTAATTCATACTCTGAACCAAAGCACCCAACTTAGATTATTTACCTATAAGTATTTGTAACAAGATTATTTGTGACCAGTTAATAAGGTAAGGGTGGCTCCTCCTAAACTGGAGGTCTGCACAGGAGTAAATATTAATCCTGTGCCTACAGTTCTCTCAAAGAGATCATGATCAACCCAATCCTTTCCCCTGCAACAGAACCAGTTCTCACCTCAGAACCAACGTATACAGCTTCCTTATCATTTAGCTCCTTATACCATAGGTTTGTTTTTAAACTTCGATATGAGTTCACAGGATGACTATCTTACTGAAGCATAAATAATTCTTAACACCTGCATTTAAGAGGAAGGATATTACAAATAACTTTTTTCAACCACAGCAAAGACCTACTATCTCCTCTCTTTAGCTCTTCATAAAGACCAATTTATTGCTTTTTGGGCACAAGGGACACACAGAAAAGCTCTGTGGAAGGAACACACATTAGAAGGACTGTCAGCAGCAGCTTCCCTCCCCCACGTTAGTTTTAAATACCTTAAACACATTCAGGCCTGGGCAGAATCTAGGCATAGATCCTTTCCTCTTCCAGCTCACCAGATAGCTCATACTGCAGCTTCATCAAGGGGTTTCCCCTTCCCACCACAGCGTGCAAGTGCCTTTATCGTTGCCTCAAACTACCTCTGCCCATAACACAGGGAGCTGGAGAAAACAAATTAAGCTGTTTATGCTGCTGTGCTTGCCTATCAGCTACCATGAATGTCAAGGGAAAGCCAGCAAGGAAAAAAATCATTCTGGTAGTAACCTCGCAATTAAGAGGAATACATTTATAGAGGCACTAAAAGTAGCAGGTGACTGTCCCCTCAGGAGAGAGGTGCTAGCATTTGTAGTGCTTCCGCTGTGCTCTTCACAACCCTACCAGTTTCACCCTGTACTCACTCAGTGGCTATTTTACAAGTAATTAGAGAGCCTATGGCTTTTTCAGTTTTTAATATTTAATTCCCTCCCCGCAAGTTCTCTCCCCAGCAGTCCAGCTACCCTTTGAGCTGAATTACTGCTCTTTCTCAAGGCCCCTTCCCCTCCCCAGGAGGTGAGGCCATGGCTCATTACTTCAAGTTCAGATTGCTTGTGCTTAGAAAATTGGTGCCTGCCTGCAAACTTTTCAGGGCTTTTCCTAAGGAGAGTGATTTTCCACCTGAGCCTTCAGGCAGGGACAGAAAGCTGCTATTCCCAAGAGCCACGCTTACTTCAGCACACACCATGAATCCTATGTGGAAAGAGAGGGGCATCACTACAGAGGTGAGAGGATTACACCTTTGAACAGCCTGGGTCCTTCTTCATGGGACGCACCACAAAGCAAGAGTGGGAATCTGAACCTGTCTCTGGAGGAATCCCACAAACATCACTTTCTTGACCCTTTTTGTATATGCATATGGCTGCTGAACCAGGACAACAGAGACAAAGTAATTACAGCACACAGCCGATAATGCAGCTCACCGCCACACACCCCTGCACCAAAGCAGCACAGTGCCAGGAGACTGACTTGGTACCAAGGGGCAGAAGTAATTCCCTGCTTCATTCACCTCCCTAGGGCTGCACACAGTGAGGAGGGACACCCAGCTCCCTCCTTGTTCACTACTCCCCCACACTTTACCCTCTAGTCTGGGTCTATTTCTTCCCACTGCCTTCAGGGCAGTTAATCCAGCCCCAATGCCTCACTCCACAGCCCCTGTACCACTGCCTTAGGATTTTAAACTCAACTCAGCAGATTTACCTCACATTCCTCCAAAACAAAAAGATGAAACCCAGACCCACACCACAGGCAGGGCTACCTCCTCCTCCCCAGTACCTCACAGACTCCTTCCTCCACCAGCTCACAAACTGTGAGCCATAAACCAAATCATATTTACCAGCACTTCATCCTAGCCTTTTACCCACATACCTTTCTAGAGCACAGCTCCTGAAATTGCCTCTCTTGCCTTAAAGAATCACTCATTTAAGGAAGGGGGGTAGTGAACCTCCCCCTCGCAGCTGGGCTCCTCATTAATGGTGGCTCTGCCATGCCAGCTGCAGCTAGTCACACTGACTGCTCCCAGCCCCGGGGGCTGCTGTGCTCCCAGCAATGTTGGTGGGCTCTCAGGGGCTGAAGGAAACGTTTGGAGGAGCTCACAGCTCCAGGGCTGTTTACTTTGGTTCCCGGAGTAAGAAGCTGGGTGTTATTTGCCTGGTAAGCTGGAGGTGCCAAGGTGCTGGCCTCCCACGTGCTTTGGGATAGCTGTGTGCATCATCAGCCTCTCAAACCAGAGCTGCAGCGTGGGGCTGTGGAGGCATTGGTGTTCCTCTTTGCAGAGCTAAGAGGCTGCAGGTGCTAAGCTGTGGTTTGGTGAGGGGGACTAGACACATGGGAGAGTTCCCCTTTTCTGCCTTTCACTGGCCAGTTAAAGGAGGGCTCTTTACACAGCATGATTTTGAAGGGAATACAGCCTGAGGAGCTGCCTGCACTGAGCAGTCTCTGAGGTTCAGGACTTGCTCCAGCAGCATGGTGCTGGCCTCTGCAGGAGTTGAGGGGGAAGGTGCCACCAGTTCTCCCCTAATGCCAAAGGAAAATAGAAACATGACAGTGAACTCCTGTTGTGCACGGGGCAGCAGGATTGCCTCCTCTCTGTGGAGGACCTGGAGAACAGCCAGAAGCTGGAGGGTTGATGCCTTGGTAAACAGAGAAGTCCGAGTGCACTTATGACTGTTTGGCTGCCTCTGGGTTCCTATGAAATGTATTTATTTCACTGTTCCTAATTTCTCCTCTCTGCCATGTCCTTTTTCACAAACAGTTGCACGCTGTTTCTTTTTCTCCTTTTTGTTGCAATCTCCTTTAACCACTATTTTTTGTTCCCTTGCTGGGCCTTATCTCAGCTCTGCCTGTTGTACAGATTGTCCTGCTACCTCTGCCTGTGTCATAGTTTAACCTGGCAGGCAGCTAAACACCACACAGCCGTTCACTCATCCCCCTCCCCAGTGGGAAGAGGGGGAGAATGAGAAAAAAGGTAAAACTCATGGGTCAAGATAAAGATAATTTAATAGGACAGAAAAGGAAGGGAAAACAATAATAACGATAAAAGAATATACAAAACAAGTGACGCACAATGCAATTGTTCACCACCCACTGACCGATGCCCAGCTAGTTCCCGAGCAGCGGCCACACGCCCCCAGCCACTCCCATCCCCTTTTTTGTTCAGCATGACGTCATATGGTATGGCATATCCCTTTGGACAGTTTGGGTCAGCTGTCCTGGCTGTGCCCCCTCCCAGCTTCTCGCTGGCATTAGTGTAAGCACTGCTCAGCAACAACTGAAACATCAGTGTTATCAACATTATTCTCATCCTAAATCCAAAACACAGCACTTATACCAGCTACTAGGAAGAAAATTAACTCTATCCCAGCCAAAACCAGGACAGCCTGCTACTGGGGTCCTGGGGTTGCCTCTTAGATGAGGTCCAACTCCTGGAACCTGAAATGCATCGGTGATACTGAAGAATTATTAACTGGCCAAGCCAAATATGACTTTGAACAAGCAGTATCTTCTAACAGAGTCAGAAGTCACCTTCACTGGTCTAAAAATGCCTAATTGATGTTTCCTTAGATGTCATTCATCATCATTGAAGCTTATTCCTGAGCCTGGCAAACTCAGGATAGATGAGAACTCCTGAAAGCCATGACTGGTTGATAGCCTTCTGTTGTGATTAAGACTGTCTTGAAGAGTGATTAATAATGTCATTTCCTTTAGACAAGAAATCTCTAGAGGGATGACCCCAATCACCCAATGCTTCTGGTACAGAAAAAAAGTTCCTGGAGGCATCCCTCACAATTTCATACCAGTAGGTTCATCCTATTTTGCTGATGAAGTACTTTGCTGATGAACTACTCAAGAAATAAAGTTGCAGGGTTGCATTTATATGTCTAAGCTGTTCTTAACTGGTGAGTTCTTATGGAGTCGGATGTGTCCTGATGACAGAAAATGGCCAGTGAAAAGCTGTTGAATAAGAAGGAAGGATAATCCACTATTTTTTCATGTACACTAAACTTTGGGAAACTCGTTTCAAGTCCTGGCTCTGCCATGGACTTCATATGTGGCCTAGGGTTTTTCCCTAATCCACAGAATATAAATGTTACCTGTGAAATGTGGCATATGCAAAGGTAAATACATTTTGAATTGTTAAATTCTGAGATACTATGGTAGTGAATTGTTGGCCACCTAAGTAATGGATTAACATAAAATTAGCAGTTCTGAATACAAATGTCTTATGACTCTGGCAACTTTGGAGATGTGTAGATTAGCAAATAGCACAGGTCATCAGGAGTGCTTCTGTTAGTTAATGGCAGGGAACTAATATCCATGCTACATAGGCATTTCAGGGGGCTCTGTTTTGAACTAGTTCTATTCTGATCCTAAAGACTGAATACCCATTAGTGGCTGGAAAGCATTAGGTGCAATCCTGAAAATATCTTCCCACCTAGTTTAATCCTGTCCTGGTTTCGGCAGGGATAGAGTTAATTTCCTTCTTAGTAGCTGGTACAGTGCTGTGTTTTGGATTTAGGACAAGGACAAAGTTGATAACACACCGATGTTTTAGTTGTTGCTAGGTAGTGCTTACACTAGTCAAGGACTTTTCAGCTTCCCATGCTCTGCTGACTGGGAGGGCTGCAGGTGCATGGGGGGCTGGGAGGGGGCACAGCCAGGACAGCTGACCCCAACTGACCCAAGGGATATCCCACACCATGTGACATCATGCTCAGCATTTAAAGCTGGGGGAAGAAGAAGGAAGGGGGGGACTTTCAGAGTGATGGCGTTTGTCTTCCCAAGTAACCGTTATGGGTGATGGAGCCCTGCTTTCCTGGAGATGGCTGAACACCTGCCTGCTGATGGGAAGGAGTGAATGAATTCCTTGTTTTGCTTTGCTTGCGTGCGCAGCTTTTGCTTTACCTATTAAACTGTCTTTATCTCAACCCACGAGTTTTCTCACTTTTACTCTTCTGATTCTCTCCCCCATCCCACTGGGGGGGAGTGAGCGAGCGGCTGTGTGGGGCTTAGTTGCTGGCTGAGGTTAAACCACAACAAATCCAAAAGGAATTCTAGTTTGTTTATTCTGAGACTGCTTCATGACATAACCAAAGTGCAGTAAGTGAGGAGAATTAGATTTGTTTCAAAAGCCCACTTCTAACCCTAAAACACTCATGTAGATTCCAAAGTGTACTACTGTAATTCTCATAACTGTCATTTGCTTTCATATTAAATAACATGCTTTCAGTCTGCAGAATTAAGGAAGTCTTGATTTCCACTGATTACTGCCTTATATTCTTCTACCACACAAACGCCAGTTCCTCTACATATGCCTCAAACTTGCATAATGCTGTCTCTTCATCTTCCTCAAATATCCAGTTCCTTCCACATCCCTGACAACCCAATACATTCTTACATCCCTTAGCTTTTTGGGTGACTTGAATATATATGTGCTCTTACAGGACAGCCGATATCTGTCTTTTGGATGGTCCGTTGGGCATTAGCTTTCAGAACATATATTTCTGTTGAGTACTATGTGACAGTTTTCCCTAGGTGTACAGATATGGTTACCTTTCCTCTGCCCTGCCACCAATTTTCTTTGAATTTATAGGAGTCAAATATATTTTAACGCTCCTTTTCTGCTTTCAAATCTGGTTGGATTTAGCCAAGCAGCTCAAAAATTTTTAGGACAGAGATTGATAGAGAAATCATGCAATCATGTATCCTTACTGCCATAAGAAAGCAGTTTAAATATAGGGTATTCATGCTCCTGTAATCAAAGACACAGCACTTTCATTAAAAATACAATGACACCATTGCAAAGGCACTGAATATTAAAACCTAGCTGTCCTCACTTCAAGCACATGAAGCTTACATTGGAAATGTGCACACTCCCAGAGGGCTAGTACTTTACCCTCTAAAGTCCCTGCTGGCAGCATTACTACACACCATCCTTAGAAACGTTTTAAGTATGCTAAAGCTCACTTTTCATTAAAATTGAATTATGACAAGTTTCAGAGAAGGAAAAAAGAAAGAGGGAAATAAGTCTGTTCTACTACAGTCATGCTGAAGTACACCTGAGGTAAAACCAGTTTGTCTGCAGCAGGCTAGCTAGCCAAAATGTCTCCCATCACTTTTTCCAGGCTCTAAGTTTTAATTAAACAAACAAAAAAAGGTTTAATTATTATGACTGTGAAGAAAATTTTCAACCTATTGTAACATATGTATAAGTATGCAGCCAAACGGAAATAATAGGTCAGAGAAGTGCAGACAATTCCGTAACATCAGACACCCGTTAGTACAGAGTCCCAGTAAGGAGAGAAGGTTTATTCTTAGCACCTATACAATTGAAACAGACTGTGCTGAAGACAGAAATACTGTAAAGAATCTATCATGTCAGCAGGCTAACTCTCTTGCTATAGAGGGCAATCCCATCACACCACTTACTAAAAACCAAATGCATAAGCTTGTAGTCAGTCCAGCTTCCATTTCCTAGCACATTTAAAAGCAATTGGGCAGGTATAACCTGTTTGAGACTTTGCAAACCAAGGAGCACATGCTTTGTTTCATTTTTTCATCTCTTAGAAACAATGAAACAAAAATGCATTCCTTGAGACTGAAGGATGTAGTCTGAAAACTGCTTTCCCTGCTCTCCATACTGAAAGTTCTCTTGCCTCCACTCTGGAAAGCAGTATTTCTATGCCCCATCACATAGAGAGAATGTGAAGATAGATATCCGATTTCCATTGTAGTCACTTATTTCAGAATCCTGGACTTCGCCAATTGCTGTACATAAAACGCTGTAGATGAAAAAATAATGCAAAATCTATTCAGGCCTGGCCAGGATGAATGATTTGCCAGAAGGCCCATTTATGCACATTAAGGTTTTCAGTCTGTGAGATTTTACACCTTCCTAGGTCTTATGAAAACATAATGTACCTCTGAACGCATGTTTCTGAGTTACAGATGTGAGCTTGCTGATGGAATGGCAAGGACTGCATTGTACTTGACAGTTACCTCTATTAAGGCAAATTATCTTTGTTCTCTACCATACCTTTCACAGATATTAAGAACTACACCCCAGATGTCAGGCTCAAGTCCAGGCTCAGCATTTTCAAAAGCCTGAATGTCTTTAAACCTGATGACAGCATCAGATGTCACAAGTGAAGGTTTAAAGGTACATTCTTGGCAGAGATTTGAAAATACAAGGGGAGCTGATGAAGCATTCCTATTTGCACAGATGCAGGGAGCCTGAAGCAAAGAGCTGGACACACATAAGGTGGTTTGAGTACTTCAACTACAAGAAATCTACACCAAATACATGAACATTCCTAGGTTCAGCTTTATTGCTGCCTCCTATCACACTCAAGTGAAACCACAGGCTGTACCCAGAGTATCCTTCCTTGTCCCTTCTCTTCGTTCTGTCTGCTCAGAGAAGTCACACTGCCTCCCTTACACAACTGAGTCCTCAATGGCAGAGCTAACAGCCACTGCTCCGAGAAGTCAGCCAAGCTCATGCAGCAGCTCGCAGCAGATCCCATGACCTTGTTGATGCTTGCTGTAAGCAACAGGTTCTTGCAGCCTTCTCAATACTTTGCTTGCCCATTTACCACCTGAACCTTCATTAGCAATCCCAACTGTGGGCCCAGGGGGCATGAACTACCATTTCACATTCACCTCAGTCTTGCAAGGTAGGACACTTACCTTCAAGAAGCATTCAGCATCTTCAGCACTGCCTGTTTACAGCTCCTGTGAACAAGAGCTATAGAAGAAACTCAGAGGATTAGGTCCTACTTGGTAACCTTTGAAAGAGGTTACAAGTGCTTTGCCACGGCATTGCAAAAGTAGGAAAATTCCTGAAGTTTCAAAAGCCATCACACCAGCTCTTTTCATGAGTTCTAAATTCACTCAGAAATAAACCTGCCACTGCACAGTTAATGAACCAAACAGAACAAACCCCGAGAGAATGACATACACTGCTATAAATTGAAATTGAATCACAAAGGTACACTACAGTTTATCCCCCAAGTATCAGTAGCCCACAGGGATCTAGAATAATATCTGTACCATAACTAGACTTCAATGTATATTAATATACAACTTAGCCTCTTCCAGATGAATTGAAGAAAGTGGAAGAATGGCAGGCATGCAGTTGTGAAAGCCAGTGTTCCTTGCTCTGCCAGACTTCCTGTACCACTCTAGTCGCATCATTTAGCTTGTCTCATCAGAGCTGTAATAGCGCACAGGAATGCTGGATAACAAATATATTAAAGACTGGAAGGAGATTAGACACCCCTTAGAGGGGGGATGGCAAAGAGGCAGCACCTACGAAAGACTTGCTGAATTTCTACAAAACTGTGTAACTAAAAAATAGGTACATATAACTTTACTGTGGGTGAGGCTGTACATACCTGATCCTGACACCTCCGGATGGCAGGAAGCTGCTTCTTTCCAAGATACTAACAGCTATTTAATGTGTTGTTGGTATTTTAAGGACTGTTCAGCATGTAATACTGCTTTTGTATATATGATGCAAATTGACATTCGGCTGGAAGTATCTGTCTAAGAATCACAGCAGCTAGAACCAGTGACAACGTCTTATTTTATAATGCTGGCATGGCTGAAGAAAAACCTAATCTTTATATACTTTTCTGACTGCATCTGCTTTTGCTCCTAAATGACATTAATCTAGCCTCTGTTTCCGATGGGTGGGAAGATATCCCTCTGAGACCGTCATTAGGCTGCGAATGGCAACAGTGCTCAACAAATGCCATGTCAAACGAGGAACTGGTGCTGCAGCAGGAGATCACACAATACATCCCCTGCCAGAGCATCTCCTCCAGGCGAGCTGGAGCGGAGACACTGGCTGTGCTCAGCTCCAGCTGATCACTTTACAAACACCGTATACTACATCTCGCAGATTTGAACGACCGCTCAAAGCAGCTGTTGCAAACCCAGGGCAGGTTTTCCTTCCTTCCTTCCTTTGTCTTGCCCACAGCTCACACAGAACGACTTTCCCCACCTCCTGCTTCCAGCCCTGGAGGGATAACATGCAAACTGCTTCTCCAAGATGCTGCAGGTAAACTTGTCACAACTGTCTCCAGCTGTTATAACGAATTTCAGCATTAGAAACACCGCATTAGCAATCACCACAGGGGTGCAAAAGCTCCGTCGAGTCCCAGGACGGAGTACAATTTTTGAATTATCCCTGCTGCTCAGTCCTGACATTGCGGACGACGTTGGTGAACACAAGCACAGGTCCCCCCCCTCCTACATTTCATTCTCCCCGAACCTTTGCAAGCGCCGCTCACTCCCACCACCCTCCCCAGGGCCGGC
>NW_008795129.1:6246249-6252705 GCF_000699145.1 Aptenodytes forsteri
AGCCTCAGCGGCCGGCCCCGGCCCCGGCCGCCGCCCCGCGCATCGCCGCGCCCGCCGCTCTCCGCTCAAACGCCACTTCGCTCCACTTCCAGCTCTGGCTCGAGGGCGACGCTTCACATGGGGCTAAATAAACCCTAATGCATTATTTATCCGGCCTCGAATTAATTCCCATCCAAACTAGGCATTAAGTGCCTCGGTAATTACTGTCGATAAATCACTAGCACGCAGACACGAGGGCTGGACCTGGCTCCTTCTGCTAATTGGCCGTGCATCAGTGTTATTAATATGTCTCAGGGAGCAGCGCTGATCCCGCGCTCCCCCTCTGCATCTTCCTCCGATCGCGCTGAACAGACGCTTTGACTCGACGAGGATCAGATCAGGAGCTGAATCTTTCCAAGCCCGAGCCAGGGGGAAAAAAGGGCACAAAGCACACGCCGAGAAGCCTGCGCATCTGATAAGGTTGTGCGTTAGAAGAAATACCGAGTGCGCTGGTCCAGAGGGCAGCGGCGTGCCGGGCTGCCTCCTGAGCACTGCATCCCTCCCGGGGAGGTACGCCGGGGAGAGACGGGGAGCTGAGAGAGAAACGACCCACCGCTCTCTGCAAGGAAGAAAAAAAATCTCTCATGCCTGCTCTGACAGCCTGGCGGGATGGGCACGGGGGGAATGCCATCACTCCATTTTAGCACCCATCATTTTTATTTGTACTCCTTGCTAAGCTCTTCCTCATGCCTCCCTGGGGGGGAGGCAAAGTCTGCAGTCAGTAAAGGGGGGAGGAAAGGACAAACATTTGATGAAATAGTTAGATACTATCTATATCTATAGACTATCTGTATCTATAAACTATAGATAGATACTCGGATTAAAATTGAATCTGAGTAGCTGACACATCCTCCCCCTGGGCTGCTCTTAGCACAACCTCCTTCCTCACCATCCCCATCTGCCTAGCAGGCCCTTCTGCGGTGTAGAGAAGGGGGTAAATATTTCCCTAGCAATGTGCATGCCCTGCAGGTTTGTATTGCTGAGTTGCATTGACAAAAAGCATCTGAGATGGGCAGCTTCCTCCTCTGCCAAGAAGATCCATCATATCTTGGATACTGAATATTGGCCAACCGAGTCACATCTCCAATAGTGGAAGAGGTGCTCTGGCCTTTTACAGAGGCTGTACTTCTCAATGTGCAGGCTGCAGCAATGGCCAAGATGTTTTGGACCTTTAGCTGCTCTAGCTGCTGGTGGAACCAGCTGTTTAGAAGTGATTGTAAATCTTTGAGTTCATGGTGGCCGTCTCAGATTTACACACTTGTAAATGAGGCTAGAAGTGGGATCTGAACTGTTGTCTCCGTTCTGAATACACAGGCTCCTGCAGTTATCTCCCCACTAATCATCTGTATTAGCTGGGCTTCAGCACAGTGGAGAGTAGCTAACTGGTGATCCCTTGGCCAACAAACTTAGCAAGCGTCCCGATACTGTGGATAACCAGCAAGAGCATCGGCAGAGGGAAGTTATGCTTCTGCCTTTCTGCCCAACCTCAGTCTCTGGATCAAAAAGTCATTCCTACCAACCATTTAACAGAACTCTTTCTCTCTCCATATTTTTAGCATTTCTTGTCTGCTTTGATGCTGTTTATACACATCATTTTGCAGTTTGAGCAGGAAGCCGAAAGGTGTGTACAGTAAAACATGACAAGAGATAAAGTTAACTGAACTTTTAACCTCATGGGAAACATGGGACACTTCATCCTGCTAAGTCACTTCCCATGAAAGCTTTATTTCCCCTCTGGGGAAAGACATTATATAGGGACCTATATAAATAATTATCATCTTCATGGGTAAAATTAAAACATTCAAATAAATAACAGCCAAGTTCAACACTAAATGCTAACTTTGAAGGTTTTTTGATTAAATAAAAAAGTACTCAGTGTAAACAGAAATATTCAATTTGATCGTGTTTGAAATGTTTTGCATTGACTTAAACATTTTCAGCCCTTCTTAAAGCAATTTTCAAAAGAGAAACATCATTTAAATGATTTTTTTAAAGTTGGAAATTTCCTCTTTTTTTCGCCAGCTTAAACACAATAAATTCAGACCTGAATTTCTCAGATGTACTCTTTGGGGCAAATAAACTATTTGTCAGGGGGGGAAAAAAAAGCTATAAAAAAATGCTAGCTGAGAGAGAAGAAACCATTCACTTCCAGCAAGTGATTCCATGCTGGCTGCAGTGCTTTGCTCTGACAATTTAAAGAAATACCTCCTGAAAGAAACACTGAGAATAGGTCCAACAGAAAGGTAGCCTAGCAAGTGTCTAGAAGGAACCAGACCCTACGGGAATGTTTAATCCCTGAAGCTTGTGTACTGAACTACTTAGACTGAGCAGGATAATTAGGACAACATATCTCAATGGTTTGTATTTACCTTAATTCTCCTGTGAGTTTCACAGCCCCTTTCCACCCCACAGCTAGTTTCTCAGGGTGTGTGTTCCTCAGCTGTACCAACCCCACATAACCACATCCCACAGGGGCCCTGCCCATGGAGCAGGGCTGGAAATGCACTTTTTCTGTAGCCCAGGTCAACTCTTCACCAGCATCCATCCCACACCACTGCCAGCTGCCCCTTCAACACGCATACCTGGCAAGAAGCTTTTTGAACATACACCCTTCTATATAAAAAGCCCCTATGTAAAAGGTGACAGAGCTCAGAGTAGTCCGTGGTGATGTAGGAGGGAAAAAAAGTTAAGTAATGGCTGATTTAGCTTATTCTCCCTACATCAAGTTTTGTCTGACTCAGATGCTGCTTCTAAATGGCAACAGTATTGACGTCTTTAATTGCTTGTGAAGGACAGTAATTGCAATCTGAAGAGTACATAATTTCAGTATACTGAAGTTCATCTGACAGTTCATCTAGGGACAATTATTTCAGTGCAGTAATTTTGCTTAAAGGAAAGGATTATAAAGATGTGAAGAATGAAAGAATAATCTGTGAAACTTTTACTTTCACTGTATTTGCACCAGGTCTCTCCCAGCCATGTAGTAGAAAAAAGGGATCCTGGTTTAGCCCAGCCCAACCAGGGATATATTAGCCCCATATTTCATTGCTAAATAAAAGCTGGTAAGTACAGGGGTGGCAGAATTGAGGAAACAGAGATCCAGTTATGTGACACCAGTTCTCCCCTCTCACCTAGCAAAGGTATCTTTGAGGGGAGTTTGAAAATACCCTGATTAGAGAATTTAGACAGAAATGTCAGAAAAGGCATCTGGACAGACTCCCCAGCTTAAGAGTACCTGAAGTTGCGTGCTGAGCCTCAGACTGCATCCTTGCACCAGCAATTCTGAGTAATGCCTACCTGCTGCTTCAGAACACGACTCATCTGTGTCCTTGCTACTGAACCCTAGGGTTACGATACTAGAAAAATTCTTGCATAGAGGTGCAGAAGGAGTTGCACTGGAGTCATAACAAGCAGCAGAGCTGTTCTTGCACCTAAGCACACTCTACAAAGACTACAGAAACCTATATTGTGGCCCTGAAGTGCATTAATAGCCTGAACAGCCCTGACCAGCCCCACCTGGCCACCACCCACACCCTCTGCCCATAGGCCCAGGAGCTCCATTTAAGCCCAGGCTTGAGGCTTCACTTCTAGTCTGAGCTATCTTGTAGGAATATTGATCACTGGCTCAGCTATACTGATGTATAGGTCTGGACTGTGATCTATGGACTGTTTTCTCAGCTTGACCATGTATCTGCCTTGTTGCTGTGGATCTACCTAGTAATTGCTGGATTGTGTCTGATACTGGTAACCTTCATCAAACCTAATTCTGACTATGAGCTGTGGGTGGTTTTCCTGGCTTGACTCTAGACCTGCTTCATCATCATGAATGTGTTTGATGATCTGGACTCCTGATTGAACCTGACTGTTGTTTCTAAGTCTTTCCTCCTTACCTCACTCAGGTACTGTGGGGACTATGCCCTACCCTACTGTGCTGTCCCTCCCTTTTCCTTAGGGAGCAAATGGCCATTGCTGGTCACCCCATTCCAGAGCTAGGCTAAAGATGGCCTAGTTTAGCAGGCTTCTCATAGAGCCTTAGGAAGCTGCCGGGCTGTAGGCAGTAAGACTTTTATGACTGACTGATCTGAGGCAAGAGGGGCATTCCTGATGGCTTGAGATACCAATGTCAAGGTGTGCACCAGTTGTTGGAAACCACTGCTGTCATGGTTATATCTCTCTGCTTGTCCAAATCCAGAACGGCAGTCTATCATAGAGCACTAAGCATCTACAAGGCTAGAAAATAGAAATCAGCTGACTAACCAAGTACTAGAGGAGTGCTACTATCTGTCTCTTCTGTGAATCTAAAAATAAATGTGCTCATCAATTATCTGCTGACTGTTTTGAATGTGGAAAAAATCTTCTGTATGTCACATGTATTTACCATTGATTGCTAAGCACACATAACGAAGGAAGGTGATGTGGCCTAGGGATTAGAAAACTTAAGGAGATTGGGGAGGCATGGCCTCCAGTCTTAATGCCAACTGATTTGCCATGGCTACAAGCAAGATACTCAGTCCCAGGTCCCATCCACCTCCACACAGTGTTTTGAGACCTGGGATTGGCAAGTGCTATCTAAATGCAGAGGATGATAATGATGATGTTACTGCAGCAGGGACACTCACAGAAGATATGATTCATCTGTTGGCGCCAAGGATGATGGCTGGAGGCTATGAAACGTCAGGTGCTTGAGACGGAAGAGTGCGTGGGCCAGTGAAGTTGCTGAATGTGTGTGTGTGGGATTGAATGGATCTCTGTTTCCCCAGGCTGCACATACAGCATGCTGTCACCTACCAATTATTACACGGCATATCCTTTTTTCTTCCTCCTCATCTTCTGCTTCCATATGCAGGCCAAGGACTTGTTGTAACTAGCTGATTGATATATTTTCTTTACTCATCAGCAAGATGTGTCTGGATCAAAGCCCAAGATCTAATCACCCTGGACTTTGGCACCATTGAAATCCAGATCCAGTTTATTTAGATTGCAACTTTGGTTACAATCTGTTTGCATACGGTATAAAATGGAGTTGATGGAAAAGGGTCCAAAGAAACAAGAAGGACCATGGTGTGCATTTTGAGATCAATAACTGCAGCAGCATTGACTCTGCAAGGCAAGCTAGAATAATTATGTATACAGGAACTGTGGGAATTTTGCTGAAGAAGATTGGGCGTAAATTGACAGCTTTTGAAGTATCTAACGATCAGGAGGAATTTCAGTTTGATATGACCCTTGCTTCCAGGCTAAGTGATCACCAGTTCAAACCTCTTGATGATGATGCTGCCATCTGGTTTTCCAGGAGAAAAGGGCCACTGGTCTTTCAGTTGCCAGTAACCAGTGGTTTTATTGGCAGTCTTAGGAGATATAGCAAGAAATACTCGGACCATGAAGAGAGAATTCCCCTGTTCTCCTTTTGAGATGGCCTCTCTAGTACCTGGTAAGCTGATGATGCAGGATGGAGAAGGCTGTGCAGATGTTCTAGAGCAGCTCTGGAAACAACTGGAAGCTCAAAGGTATTTTTGAGAAAAATTAACAGTTCAGGAAAAACTTCAGTTCAGGGATTATCTGAGGCCAAGAGATAAGAAATGGAGCAATTTCTTTAGGTTTGGCTGAAAATTAAGAAAATGCATAAGCCTAATGTTATCTTGGGCTTCCCAGAGGAGGCAGTGAATATGCCGAACACATCAAGACTACTAAGGGAGGACAGAACTATGATCTCATGGAATTACATTCAGGAATGAGGGGTAAGGTGGAGACTGTAAACAAGAATAATTTCGAATGTTTTGCAGAGTGAAACTAGGCAATTTCTGCGTATCTTTATCATTCTTTTACAGGTACTGTTCCTTCCCATTTAGTCACATTCCACAAATAGGTCAGGAGTAATTCATCTTTCATTTCAGGATGTAAGAGTGAATCTCTAGAGAGCAGCTACAGCTTGAGAGAAGGCTATAACACAGCTGTCATAGACTTCAGTGGGGCAAGAAACTTAGCAAGCAGAGATACTGCTGGCAGCCAAAGGTGGCTTTAATTTTTTTCTCCTCTGCAGTGACGAACATGCACAAAGTGCACCTATATCCCTGCAAGATCTCTCCTACTACTGTAGCAAATACCTGAAAATCATTTGACTTTATTCAGAAGAGAGCCCTGTGAGCAGGAAGAATAGGTATTTTACTTGAGTGACCTGCAAAAGCACTTTGAGAATTGTATGTTATTCATAGTAGATAAAGAAAGCCTGACTTGGTATTTTCTTTCCCTTTTTTTTGTTTATACTTTATGCTGGCTGAACATGAGCTGGCAGTGTGCCCAGGCGGCCAAGAAGGCCAATGGCATCCTGGCCTGTATCAGAAATAGTGTGGCCAGCAGGAGTAGGGAAGTGATCGTGCCCCTGTACTCAGCACTGGTGAGGCCGCACCTTGAATACTG
>NW_008795129.1:6253248-6261672 GCF_000699145.1 Aptenodytes forsteri
ATGGTTGGACTCGATGATCTCAGAGGTCTTTTCCAACCTTAATGATTCTATGATTCTACTTCACAAATATCAAAGACGTTGATGTGCCCTCTCTGCTTTTGCTATAAACAGTGGTCTCTGACCATGCTGAGGGTGTGCACTATACTAATGAGAAGCAAAATCTTTAACAGAAATTTCTGACTTCCAAGAAGTTATTAGGCAGTGCAACTGAAGAGGTGACGAAGGCTAGACAATTCTGAATGATCTGATAAAGATTCCAACTTTGTTTTCTGATGCACCTTCATACATTGGAGGCAGGCAAGACTTAGATTATGAATGTAAAAACTTTCTTAAAAACAACAAATCTCTTATAAATTCAAAGATTCTAGACTTCTCTAAGCTTTATAAACAGTGAGACAAAGCATGTTCCTAGTTCTTACTTAATTTTTTATATTTTCTGTTCTGTACTAGTCTTTGTGGTATCATCCTTATTACACCAAGGGCAATACCAGGAACGGAGGTTATATGCCCCCTTAAATACCAGAAATTCTCTTGCTATTGCAGTATTCCTAAACTGCAAGCAAAGTTTTCTTCAGTAATGAAGGCAAACATAGGGTTACTGAGACAGGGTGGCTCCAAGTATTGCATCTCATTTGCCTTTCACAGGGTAAGGAGATAAATTACATATAGAACGGATACTAGTTGTATGGACAACCAGTGCCTTAGATTTGTGCTTAGATGATAGCTTTATTAGTGAGGCAGACAGAAATCTTTTTAACTTTGCAATATCTACTGGAGACACCCCAGGGCAGATCAGAGACTTTGAATTATTTGTTTCTGCTCCATACAAGATGTAGATATTTTCCGATCTGAAATAGAATGGCAATGACTCTGAAATTTGTGTCTCATAGCCAGATAAAATACTGAGTAACGTAATTAAGGTAAATACAAATAAATTGTTCCCAAATTGTACTTGGCTTGAAATCTGTTTCACATCTGAATAAGGACTACTCAGATGGTTGAGGACTAGGGCACATCACCTACAAGGAAGGGTTGAGGGAGACAGACTTGCTTAATCTGGCAAAGAGGCTAACGGGGGATCTAATAGCAACCCACAGCTAGTTAAAGGACAGTTTCAAAGACTATGAAACCAAACAGTTCTTGGTAGTGGCAGATGCTAAAACAAAAAGCAATGCCCTCAAGTTTCAGCTTAGAAACTCAAACTGGAGCCCAGGAAAAACTTTTTCACCAGGAGGGTGGTGCAGCACTGAGGCAGATACCCATAGAGCAGGTGAGATCTCGGTCTTCACAGGTTTTCAAGATGGCTAGATTAGTCTGGTATTGGTGCTAGCTCTGCTCCAAACAGCAGGCTGGCCTAAGTAACCTCTAGAGGTCCCTTCTGTCCAACATTTTTGTGAGTCTGTCCGAAAGCCTGTTTTCTGCTGCTATATTTGTTGGTCTAACAAAATGCTGCTTTTGTCTCCAACCCTTGCCTCACTATCACCTTCAGATCATCACAGGTCTAACAGAGCTGCTACTGCAATCAAACCCATCAAATCAGGGAAATAGCAGCTGAAGGTCTTCCCTTCGTCACTGCCTCTTTCAAATGGATGTTTCTTCTCTCAGAAATTCTCTGTTAAATGAATTCTGATTTTCCCTGAACTTAATTTCCTGATTCCAATACAGAAAAACATTTAAAGGCTTAACTTAAACCACAAGAGACTACTCACATACTTCACATCAAAATACATGCTTAACTGACTTGCTGGATCAGAATTTATTGGAGTAGTTCACGTTGCTTGGATTTTGCGTTATGTAAGCAGAGCATAGAGCCTCAAACTTCAAAGGAAGCTACATGGCCAAGTCCCAGTTAACTGTGCTGTCCAGTCCAGGTCTCTGATTCTAATTATATTATCTACACAGTTATGCTTCCAGTTCTATCTTGACATCAGTCTGCTCTCACTCAGATCTCCCAACAAAATTTGTCTGAGTTTCTCTGGCATTCCTGGGATAGGTGGGATGTGAAAGCCTGGAGAGAGTACTGATTTTTTCCCTCGTTCATCTGTTCCTCTACACGCCCAGACCTTCCCTGCACCTTTGAGAACAGTGACAGCGATATATCCTTTAGTCAGGAGCTGCAGGACCCCATGCATCAGCCGCATTAAAACACGGTAGCCTGGGCAATCACTTATCCTATATGTCATCTATGGGCCTAGAAGAAATTAGGTCCTTGATTCAGAGAGGAGATACAGGAATGCATTTTTTAAAACTTAAATGCTATCTCTGCAGAATGGATTTTTTTTTTCCTTTAGTGGCAGGAACCAAAGAGCAGTGCATGCATATTTTAGATACTGGGGACTGAGGCTGGCATCCTCAGCAACGTATCTCTTCCTGCTGTCTCAGGGAAAAATATAGTCATTTAGGCAGGTCTGATTCAAAATGAAACTAGGGTGAAAACTGCAGGCTAGGTGAAAAATGAAGGGAGCTAAAAATCTCAAATGTGCTGTTATTTTAACACTGACCCATTTTTCTTCTGTTTCAAATCATTTTAAGCAGAGGGGGAGAAAATAATGAAATTAAAATAGAGTTGTAATTATTAATGACTTCTGGACTTGGGTTTTGGAGGCCCAGGTAGTATCTGTGGCTCTGCCACTGGTTGGTAATGTGGCCCTGGGTATGTCACTTCAATTCTTAATGCCACTGTTTCCAGCCTGTGAAATGGAGATTGTAATACTGACCTCCTTGATAAACTTTTCAAGTTTATCTTTCTATGGAAGAAAAATGCCCAATAAAATGGTTTTAATATAAGTAATATTACTTATTAAGCAAAAATGTGACCTGAAAATTTCTTCCTGTAAATATTTTTGGATCAAAATGTAACAGAAAAATGTGAAAAGCATTTTTGTTTTCAAATAATGATGTCAGCATTTCCACGGGGGAAAAAATAATTTAGGGATCACAGCCTTTTAAAATCAGCATTCAGTTTAGAGCAGATATAATCCTAATAAAAGTGGTCTTAATTTTGGTAATCAGCCTCTTGTTTACAAGGATACCCGTTTCCTGGAAGATGACAAATAATTCTTCCCTTTCCCTGCACCAGTATTAATATGTGGAGCAGACTTACTTGGACTATCCAACTGTGTATTTATACCAATGTCTTCTCAGATATGAACTCCTGTGGAGGTTGTCCACTCATAGCAGCTGCAATGTAATGAGTCTGCATAGAGATACTTAATTTGAAAATCAGAAATTTGTAGCACCAAAAAACCTCCATGGTTCTAAACCCTTAGCAAGACAGATCCTAAGCTTGTGTTCCTGCAGGGAATTTACAGCTTGGGGAAAAAAAACTTGTACTGAAAAGCTCTATATTACTGGATTTACAGAGACAGAACTGAACTGTATATTAAAGTTGTATGAATAAGATTTTTTTGTTTAAAAAAACCAAATAACCCTCTCAAAATTATTAACTCCCCACAAATGACATTTGTCTCAGGATATTCTGTTTTATGTTATGCTTTATTTAGCCTTACTAATATTTTTGTTCAATGTTTAAGTGAAAAATGCCTTTTCAAAACAAACCATCAACTAGTTTAATTTTGAAAGTATTGAAAAAATCCTCTTCTATTAAATATCCCTTATGTTTTTTCCTTTGCCAAAGCTGACCGAATTTACAAGTAACTTGCTTCCCCACAAAGGTCCGTTCTTCATTCACAATCTTTTATCTGCTCTGCTACATGCTGACACCTTTATAATCTGTGCCCATAGAGTGAGAGGGTCAAAGTGGACCACTGTTTTACCTGCGGGGTGCCCAGCTGAAACCTGTCCATTCCAGAGGCTGGTGGGAGTATGAAAATGTAATCCTATAAATGCTCAAATTGCTGAAAGTAAATAAACAGGAAAGTAAGTCGTTATATTTTGCACTGTGATGCTCTCCCGTCTCATTATTTAAGATGGACTGAGGAAAAGAAATGGAAATTGCAATTATAACATGAAAATGAACTGTGTACCTGCAGCTATATATGATTTCTGCTGCCTCGCGTAACAGCAGACCTTGAAAGCCCTTCTGTCGTACTGCCACCTGGTGACGCTCGGAGAGGAAGGTGCCAACACAAAAGATGCGCGGAATGAAGACTGCCCATGTTTCTGCTGAGACCCACAAACCAGGTAATGTCTGGAGCTGGGGCAGAGGCTAAAAGGCTGTAAGACACAGTTTCATACTTACGGTCTTTATGGACAAAATAGGTGCGTGGGAAAGGAAGAGCTCTGCATATCTCTGGCAGGAATGCCTGTATTAGGCAAAGGCAGACTGTTTGAATTTTTCATCTTTATTCTCATCTCATTTGAGAAAAAAAAAAAAGAAATAAAAACAGAAAATAAAAGCTCAATGGAAATGAAAATGGATAGGAACTTAAGTAGAAATAAAAATACCACTAGAGCCTGGCACGTCTACATTAAATATTTAGCCTTACACTTGGCATCTGTGCATTTAGGAAGGCTTTTAAGATGGATCCCACCTCTGAGCTACTCCTCCAGTTGTGCAGAATAAAACACAAGCCACAGGACTGATTTTGACCAATTTTTTTTCACTGGTAACTCTGCCAATGGTCTGAACTCAGGTTCTGGTACTAGTTTGTTGCTACGTAGTTGGCATGAAGGGGACAAACCTTGCAGATTACATTCTGAATGTATGGTGGTCCCAGACTTTTACAAGGTAGGCTTCTGCTTCCTTCAAGTTAGAGGCATCTGCACATTCCTCTAAGCATTGTGTAGTGACCGATGCATTGAGATACAAAACAATTATTTAAGTTTCACCTCATGACTGGTGTCTGTTTTTTAGACAGCTTAACAACTCTTACTACTGAATAAGCCTTCTTAGACCTCCATGTGAAGCCTGCCATTCACATTTCCCTGCTTACAGAGAGGCAATTCTTCCAGGCAGAGACAGCCCTAGAGACCCCGTGTCTGAACTGGCATCCTAACACGCAACCTTGCAGAAGGAATTTGCTGGGTTGCCAGCTCTGAGCCACTGTTCTCCAGCCCTGGAAAGGTATTACAGCAAAAGGGGCTCCTATCTGACACATAGCTGCTGAGCCTGTTGCACTTCCCTCTTGTGGTGAGCCTCTCTGCAAGAGAACTACTGGATTCTTTTACCAGTTCCTCCTTTACTCCATGTGGTAGCAGCCTCTGCTTCAAATTTGAAAGCTGTGCTTTCAAGTTCTGCTGAATACACTGAGCTCGCAAATGATCACGGGGCCAATAACTAGTTTCTTGTTGCTCTACTTTGCTGCTTTAACAAAGTATTTCTACAGTTTTAGTGCTAGGGTTTAATTTCAAGTCTAATATTACCTCTTTGCTGAGCAGCAGAAGCAATTTTGTGTATCCTTACAGGTCAATTTCCTAGCACAAAAGAAAACACTAATGTAGAATCTGGCTATAAATTAAGTGGAGATTAAGGAGATTTTTCTTATTATTTACCAGCCTAGAACAGTTATCTGAACACCCTAAAAGTAGTCCTTTCCTAGGAAAAAAAGGAAACAGCAGTCTCCAGGGAAGCTACTCAGCTTCAAGAATTGTTTTTTAAACCAGAGCATACCAGGTAGCAAAACCACTGCTTTCATCAGTTTGGCCTCATTCCTTCTGTCCAAAATATTGTATGACATGGCAAAAGCTAGCAACCAAGTGCAATTGGAGTATTAGTTCTGTAAATAAGGAATTAAAGAGAGGGGAAGATACATGAGTCTAGTTCAGAGGGCTAGAAGAATATTTGTAGAAAAGCCAGGCTTATCGATGAACAGGGTGTGACAGCTTGTTAAGCATGCTTATTAGCTATTTGAAGGTACCTGAGTAGTTCTCACTGTGGGAAAGCAGCCTTCCTGGATACATGCAAAGTCTCTCTGGGAGTGCAGCTTATAGGAGAGAAAGGTCACACGAGCAGGAGTTTATAAATAGACTTGGGAGCTGCAAAAGGAAAAGTAATAGTAGTTAGTAGGGGACACATCAGAGAGAGAAATATGTCTGCTCTCATACTTGTGTTGCAAGGATTTTGCTTAATTTGTTTAGCCTGAACTTCAGGCTCCCTATTTCCTCTAAGATGACGATGAGAGTTGCTGCAGGCTGTGCAAGCTATACGACATCCTTGCAGAGAGCAAAGAGGAGTGTTAACAGGAACTAGGACCAATTTCTGAGACTTAAGAAAGTGGTGTTGTCTGCAGAGGTTTTGGTGCTGCTTCTGCAGAGAGTGAGAAGAGTAAAACTTACAAGAAAACAGCTCTTGGGTCAGTATGTGTTTATGTAATTATATCTTGTGCTTTTGTCTGAGGCTGTGTCTGAGAGTGGTATTTCTGATAAGTGCTATGTGTTCAAGTCTACCTTGCTGTTCTGTAAATATTTGTAAAAATTTTCCTGCAGAACTTCTGTATCACGATCCTTTCATTCGACAACTTTTGAGTTGATCATGAAAACAATGAATTCCTGTGTATCCTCCAGTAGAAAGTTAATCTGTGGTACAAGAGGGGGCAGAAATGGTATGCCATTATATTTTACATTAGCCTTTCAACTTCCTCAGTCTCATTAGACTAACATGCCTTCTAGTGTGGAGATCATGTGTTCAGTCAAGCTGCCTTAAAAATTTTCCTGCACAATTTTCTAGTCAGTAGGTGGCATTTAATCAAAATAGCAGCTTCCCAGAGGAACTTTCATATTTGATACTTCTTCTGGGGGAAAAAAAAACGATTCTGTTCATTTGATCAAGATGTTTGGTTCTGACGCTTTCAAACAATGTTTTCACTTTACAACCAATTTTTACAATCATTTACAACCAATTTTTAAATGTGGCTTCTTTTTTCTTGTGTTTTTAAAAGTTGATATTGTTTTACTAACACTGGAATAATTTTGGTGGCATTTAGTTATGCACAGAATTTAAAAAAAAAGGTAGTTTAAAATTATTTACGGTATTTCTGTGATTATATAGCCCAGTGATCTCCCCCGACTACTTTTAAAGGAGCCACAAAAGATGAGCAAAGCGGGGGTCTGTCAAGCAGCAGAATTACACTTGCTGTGTAAGGGTTCATAGGAAACTACTTCAGGATTGCACAGATTGGAAAAGGCTGAAAACCACTGCACCAGTCGGAAAAAAATCCCATTTTGATTTACAGATTTTTGTTGATGGGGGAAATTTGTTCCAATTTCCAATGAAACGTTTTGAAATAGCAGAATTTCATGTGACAAATTATCCTTATCATGTAACACTGCTACTACTGATCAAAACCTTACCAGCGCCAAGATGCAGGCTGGGTGCTGGGACACACAGAGGATGGGTTGCAGACCGCCTGGCCTTGCTCAGACAGAAACACCAGGGGAAGGAAATGGATCCCTTTCCTGAGACTTTAGGAGCTTGACTCCAGCACCAACACTGCAAACTGCCCCATCTTTTTACAGACAATCAGTCATGGTGCCAGAGTAGTCAGTGGTGTAACTAGACCTCCCGATCCAGACTGAGTGCTTAGGTCCAAGGGGTGCTGGCAGGCAATAGGCAGAGAAACGTTGCCTCACAGATACGCTGTACATCTTTGCCAGCTACCAGTCTCATGGCTTCATCAGCATGAGCTCCATTTAATTTAAAGCTGAAATTTAGTTATCTGTGCAGGTGTACAAATATGCAAGTTACCTTACGATCTGCGCAGTGTGGCCATACATCAGCACGTGCTGCCTTATTTTCCTCAGAGGTGGTGGTGCTGCCTGGGGGCGGCAGGCCGGGGCAGGAAGGCCGCCTCTCGAGGGCTGCCTGGCAGCACCGGCAGAAGCGGGCTTTTACTTCCCGCCTCCCCAGGGCTCTGCCCTCCAGAGAAAACCTGGCCAAAGAGCTGGGGTGGCCTTCCCTGCTGCCCCAGGCCTCCCCTCATGTGTGTACCAGAGGGAGAGGAGCCGAGCTGCTCAAGCTCACAGACCTGTGGCTTTTTGCTTCATGGCCTGCTGCTTTCACTTCTTTGGGAAGATTTGCTGAAGAGGCTGACCACCTCCTTCATTGCAGATTTCAAGGTTTACTGAAAAAAACGATGAGTGAAAATGATGGTTAAGCAGATGGTTTAAATTTTTGCATTGCCTTTCTCTGAGGTCTCTCTGTCAGCTTCTGTTCTGCCATTGAAAAGAGGGGAGGAAAATGAAACAGTGCTGCTTCCCTTTATGATGTTCAAGAAATGAAAAATGATTTGACGAACATTTTTTAATCAACAACGAAGATAGCTGGATTTTAGCAAGAAAGATGAAGAGTGGAAAAAAAACCCTGCAGCTAGCTCAACTTTTGGACACTTTGCAATCTTGAAAGGGACATGCATTTAAGTGGCTTTTTTTCTAGATTGAAGGTTATGAATCATAGAATCATAGAATCATTAAGGTTGGAAAAGACCTCTAAGATCATCAAGTCCAACCGTCGACCCAACACCACCA
>NW_008795129.1:6261820-6276798 GCF_000699145.1 Aptenodytes forsteri
TTCCCTGGGCAGCCTCTTCCAATGTTTAACCACTCTTTCAGTAAAGAATTTTTTCCTCAATGTCCAATCAATGAATGTGCAGCAGAAAAATGTATTGTCTCAGCAAAATCAGCTGCATTTTATTTCTTAAGGAGAGAAACTTGCTGAAGGGAGAAATACAGGCTTTTTGGCTTTTTTAGATTGAAGGTTATGAATCATAGAATCATAGAATCATTAAGGTTGGAAAAGACCTCTAAGAAGATCAAGTCCAACCGTCGACCCAACACCACCATGTCCACTAAACCATGTCCCTAAGCGCCACATCTACACATCTTTTAAATACCTCCAGGGATGGGGACTCAACCACTGCCCTGGGCAGCCTCTTCCAATGTTTAACCACTCTTTCAGTAAAGAATTTTTTCCTCATGTCCAATCTAATGAATGTGCAGCAGAAAAATGTATTGTCTCAGCAAAATCAGCTGCATTTTATTTCTTATGTCTACAAGGAGAGAAACTTGCTGAAGGGAGAAATACAGGCTTTTTGGCAAAGCTCCATCCCATTTGGGTTTGCAGTTGGGCTGAACTATCAGCCCCTCGGGCAATGGCAACTGCACAGCAATTGCCAGAGGACATGTTTGCTCTTAGTGTAACCAGTCAGCCCATTTGGTGAATCTAATGCAATTGGAATGTACTGCAAGTTGGGTTTCAGGAGAAACCTGCAGTAGCTGACCTCCAGCCTCAAGCTGGAGAAGTGCTGTGCTTCTAGCCATTCTGGACCACTAAGATACCTCGGTGTGGGTAGTATCATTACTGTAAAGGCATGAAACAGGGTTTTTCCACTTGCATGTGGAGGTTAGAGTGGCTAAGAAGATAAGTTTAATAAGACTCAATGTAAGGGACATTATTTGATGCTGTGAGACAGGTGGACCTTGTAGTTCTCTCCAGATCTTGCCTCAGGAAGCCTCAGTATGTGCGGGTCAGGCAGGACATCTCATCTCGACTGGGACGTGCATGATCCACTCAAGAGTGCTGCCCCCATCAGATGGCAGTTTCCAGCCAGTGTTAGTAGAGCTAGCTCCTGGGTCCAGGAGGTTATTAGTGCCCTTTCTAGAAACCTTAAACCAAGATGAGGGTTCCTTTGAACTAGGTGCCCTGCACATAAATACAAATGCAAGTAAGTGGGAGACATCCCTTTTTTTTCCTGTAAGATTGGGGGAAAAAGACGAAAAAAGGAAGGATTTTTCTCTTTATTTTTGTAGGTGGAGGCACAGCGCAAGGGGTTGTTAATATAAACAGCCCAAACTGACAAAGGGTGTTGTGGCATTGTCTCCTACTACATTAGCTATTAGCTTGTCTTTACCCCTTGAGTTATTTTTACTACAGATATTTTGGTTACAGCTGTTTTGCTCCAGTGAAGCAGAGATTAAGCAGGAGGGCGTGTTGAAACTCTGGACTTTCAGCCCCATCAGCAGTTAGTGCAGTATGAAAAAGAGAAACGGTGCTTCCTCTGCTGTGTGGGTTAGAAGCCTAGTAATGACTGTATGGCTGCTTGAGTCCTGACAGCATCTAGTGAGGGGGGCACCACGGGATAGGGTAGGCTCCTGGGAAATAAACCTCTCCGATCAAACAGCGTGGAGGAGCTGCTGCAAATGACCTTCTGTTTTGTGGTTTTAAACTGACACTAAAAGGGCAGAAATGGAGAACATTTAGGCTTTTTTCTGAGTTAGGAAAGGGAAAACCATGATGTTCTCTCTGGGTTGGTATTAATATTCTCTTCTGTGTCTCTGTGCTTCTGCCATTCATCTCACCACTATGGTTTTGGCTAGATTGCAGCTGGGAAAGTATCGGCTAATATGTGAATGGCCTAAGGCAGAAAAGTAGTGGATGTGTTGGCACAGCCTTTTGCAGGCTGTGTGAGCTTGCTTGGCCTGTGCTCAGAGCTGCCCAGAGGCCTTGCAGCCATGTCGGTGCAGCACTGAGGTCAGCCAGACCTGTGCGTGTCTCAGTGGGGCTGACTGAAGTGGCCAAATGTGACATTCACTGAAGCTGCCGTGTGGGTGTGGGCAGCACAGAGTGTGACCTTGCATCTTCCTGGAAAACACCCTGTAGATATACTTAGTTTAGCTAATGCTTTCCAAAACCTGGTCAACTTAAGGCTACTGTCTGTACAGACCAGCGTGGAGTATTTTCCTCGGGGTCTAAGGTATATTTCTGCTTGCAGCAAAGCTACAGAGCTGCTTAATTCCTGGTATAATCTGTAAAGGGATGAACTAAACCCATGATTTTGCTGCTGCCTCTATTGTTGATCCTTCTTTCAGTAAATACATTTCCACAGTAAGGGATGAGAACAATCCTCTGCGACTGTTCTATGCCAGAACATCGCTGCATTGAGAGGTCCCTGCGGTGTATAGGCAATTACTGTCCTGTCTTATTACTTAACCCTATTGAACAGTGAAATCAGTCCCTTCAAGACTTGCTGCTTCTACCTTCAGAAACATCAGGAGTCTCCAGTCTGGATACTGCCCTAGCTTAGCTGGAAGAGAAAGTTAGTTTTCCTCCTGAATACTTTTTCAAGCATTTGAGTGAAGTAGATGTTAACAGAAAACAGATGGCTTTAACCACCTAGGGTAAAATCCCCTCAGGTTTCAGTCACTGTAAGGCCACGATCCCACTGATTCTCAAGGTCACCATAAAATTCTCGGGGAGAAGCAGTTTAGGAAACACTTGAATTTCCTGTGTAAAAATGTTTAAACTCCACCTCCCCTTAAAAACTAATTATAAAGCCTTTCAGATGTGTTATTAGGGAGAACAAAAAAGCAACTAAACAATGAGGAAGCAGTCTTCCCCCAACCCCATAGCCAATCGAGGCTCTTTCATGTTGTCAGAGTAGCTGCCTTGACCATTTTAGTAGAGAGGTCAAGGACTTAGCATTCACCTCAGCATTCAAATGTATTTATCTTAAGCTACTGCATTTGAGGAAGGACTCCAACTGTTGCCTGTCCTTTGGGCACAGGTTGCATGCACAAAGAGCATGAGCTTTGTGGTGCTGTATTCCTGTAGTAGTTTGGTAAACCTTAAATTTAAAACCAAAATGAAACAACAACCCCCCCACACCCACCTTTTCTTTGTGAATATGGTATGGGGGGAAATACTTGGTTACTCTTGACCCAGGAAGAAGCATGCAATGCCTGCCAGGTTTGTGTGTAAGCTGAATTGTTCCAAGTTGCTTTGGGAGCTTGGCGGGTCCTGAGCATGTGGTTTGTTTGCTCTTCACTTCTGCTTTCCTCAGGAAATAAATGCAGCAGCTAATCAGGTGATTCACAGTGGAAAGTTTAAAGAGCAGAGTGGGAGCTGCTGCAAACACCAAGATGCCTAGCAAGACAGAAGCAGTAACGCTCATTTCTCTGGATGTGGTTATTGACTGCAACAGGAGCTGCTGAATCTAGGAGCCCAGGTATGTCAAGAGATATGCTGTGAAAGCAAAAGGAACAGACTGTTAACTGTTGAAGGAAACTGCAGTATTATCTGCAACTGGTTTGTTATAGTAGGATCATTTTCAAACAGCAAAGGTTTCAGTCAAAGTTCACCCTAAACTGCAGTACAAGGAGGAGAAAGGATCAGCAGTTTACTTGTATCCTTTAATCTAGGGATGATAATAGGATTGCAGATGTCGGGGGTGCATCTGTTACTGCTGCTAGTGGAGACTTGTTAGATTTGGTTTAACTGCATATCCTTATCTAATGAGCTGTTGTTGTGAGATGATCAGAATTGCCCTGGTCTTGTTTCTTTGAGTTTGTTACAACTCTATTGTCTGTGACTGACCAGAAGCATTCTGTTTGCTCTTAAGGTGGGGGCATTACTTCGCTTCCAGGAGGACCACATCTCAACAGCAAGTATACCCAATATCTGTGCTTCTCTCTTGGCTGCAGTAGGGGTATATGCAAGTCAGAGAAGAAATTGTTCCAAATTAGATATTTAGAAGCTACTTTTTAAAACAGAAAAGATGATGTAGGTGCATGAGGGAGAGCCTAAGTTGGTTTTACAGCTACTTTTGGATTGCATGGAGGTGCTCTTCAAACAAAAATAGAGAGATGCAGTTAAGTGTTTGAAACTGAATTAATGATTTGTGAGGTTGTACTGCAGAAATGCCTTGTCCAACTTAGATGTGCTCAAAAAATAAAAATATGCTTGGACAACTGAAGTCCTGGTGTAAATGAATGCAACTCCTTTGGTAGTAATAGTGTCACACCTTCTTGAAACAAGCTGAAATTATATTTATATTGCTGAAAAAGTAGGGGCTGTGTCCTACTGAAATGGGACTTGTTCTTTGAACAGTATTCAACCTTCTCTAACCTGACAAGTGTTTTAAAACCCCGCTGTTATTTGTATTTTGTCAACTATTTGTATTTCAAGGCACCAGCCAGGTTAGGCTCCTGTTGTATAAAGTGCTGTGCCAGAACTTAGGAAGAGACAATACCTTCCCCGTAGAATTTACAGTTAAATGGACCTGGCAAGGATGGGTAGGATATTAAATTTTGCAACTTGTTTTAATTCATTGCAGCCCTCATATTGGAGAAGATAAATAGAGTGACATCAAAGTGTAAATCTTTTTGGTGGTGTTTTTAGGTTTGCCTCATGAAATAATGTCAAGTATGATCACTAGACATAGGACTGATAGGTGTAGATAATTTAAGAAAGGCAGAGGGAGCTCAGGGAGGAAGAACCAAGGTGGTTAGGAGGGACAGAGGTAAGAGTGGTAGATGGACAGTGTCTGGCACAGTGTTCTTTCTCAGGTACTGCCGTTTCTTGTGAGCAGAGAGTGGTGTAAGCCACAAAGAGGGAGTTTGCGACTGAACTGGGAGAGAACTAGAATTTGTGAGATAAGATGGTTCATAAAAGAAACAAGCAATGCCTTCTACTGCTGGGGTCTGTTATGGCATCAGACAGCTTTCCTGGGGAGGTAGCGGAATCCCTGTTATTAGCATTTAAAATTATTGACTGGCATGACTGTTTAATGAACAGATTTATCTTGGCTGCCAAGGAAAGGAAGAGGGTATAAAGAGGTATCACACAGCGGATTTTTGGAGTGCTGTGAGCCGTGTGTTTCTGATAGTCACCAGAATCCTGGGTTTTAATAGTCAAGAAAAGGAGAAGGAATATTTAAAGCAGGTAGTCCTAGTACTAGGGATCTGATATTTAGTCTACTATGCCTCTTGTTGTTTGGACAGTTGGAGTAAATAAGGAGGCAAATCGTAATCCTCATTTTGCTTTCATGTACTTTTGGAGATTAAAGATTTCCATGTACGCTCAAATATCTGACAGTTTTTGCAGATACTTACCATAAGAAGTGGATCAAACTCTGAAATTTGGTATGAGACTTGGTTGTGTTTTGGTCAACCATCTTGTCATGAGACCCTTCTCTGATAACAAATTATTTTAAATGTATAAGTAAACTTCTTGATCTTGGTGCAAATTGGAATTTTGTAGCTGTATGGGATCATTTTTTGGACTGCTGGGGGAGTTAATCCCAGATAAATATAATTAAAATATCATTTAAAAAAATCATGCTTGGTCAGCTAGTAAGCTTTTACTATCAGTGTTCTGCCTGTCCTGCCAGCTTTGGTCAGGCCTTTCTTCCTTTTTGTCTTATCGGTCTGAAAAGGCGTAGCCACATCGCAGTGTGATTTCACACAAGCTTCATTTAGAACAAAAGGGAAAATACATGAATAAGTTCCACTTCCTCTCTGTTACCTGACACTACTTTCTGAATGATAGCATCAGGTTTATTTGATATATTTTCACTTCCATGTCTTTTAAAATCTTTATTATTTAGACTTTACTTTTTGTATCATTGTGAAATTTATAACTTATCAAAACTGAAATAAGCTGTTAATTTACACTGAGGATCAGGACAAATGGTGGGATGTAGAAGAAAGCTAACATATAAGACATATAAGATAGCTAAGCTATCCTTAATACCAAAGATACTTGAATGCTGGACCCTGTGATATTGTGATTGGTCTAGAAGAATAATTATCCTCCAAGAGGAATAGGAAAAGCAAAGGATTTAGAAGTCCGAATAAAATTGTAGACTCAAGAAGAGGCTATTAGGAGAAGGAATATTAAAAGCAGGTAGTCTGTTGTATCCACTTGCACTAATACTACAGGACTGATATGTAGTCTAATATGCCTCTTGTAGTCTAGACAGTTGGAGTAAATAAGGAGGCAAATCATAATCCTCATTTTGCTTTCATGTACTTCTGGAGATTAAAGATTTCCATGTACACTCAAATGTTGTACATAGTCTGTTACAGTTAGGTCGTCATTAATGAAGTTGTCAGTGCATATCTGGTTTTAATATTTTCTGTGGAGAGAGGAAGAATTCTTTCATTACATAGATTCATAGAGTGAGAATTTTTTGAGTCACCAGCCCTGCTTGCCTTAGCTGTGCCACCAGCAAGAAAGGCCTGCCAAATAAATTATGAATAGAAAGAGAGAAAATTGGTAAACACATCTGCAGTGCCATTCAGTGCAGTGCAGTTCAAGCAGTGCCGTTGATTGGTCAGTCACTGACCTTCTGAGGCCAGCGTAAGAACTTCATTTCATCTCTCTGTGCCTCAGTTTCACCATCTGTAAAATGCCTCTGTAAAGCATTTTGGGCTTCTCTATACAAATGACCAAGGTGAATGTAGGCACTGGGAGTGAGTTACTTGCTACTTAGCATTGATTTAGGCTTAGCAGAGTAGCTTCCAAGGTGAGAGGTTTCCCTTAGGAAGAGAATAGTGCCATTTGGGATGTGAGAGCAGCCTCACTGAAAAAGTAACTCTGAACTATGCTCACTCAAGCCCCTAGAACGGTATCCAGGCTGTCTCAACACACTGTACAGCTTCATGATGACTCAAGTGGGCCAAAATCCCATACCAGGGTTAAGTATAACATATGACAAATGTAACTCCCACACAGTCATGAGGAACAGAGTCTTCCTGTTTAGTCTGTACAGATGGTCATCACACTTTTTCTGCTTACAGGGCTGTGTTGTCTTAACACAGATAGTTAAGGAACACAACAGCAGCGAAACACAAAATGTTGTTGAGGTAGGAAGTTCCAGATTGACATCCCTGGAGACTGATCAAAATTTCATAGCCCTCGATCTCCTAGCAAAGGACAGAGTATGGGCTGTGGTAGAATAAGTTACCCTCTGCTGTAGTGTGAAGGATCAGCATTTGCATCCACGCGTAGGTGTCTGCTGGGACCATCAGCTTGCTGCAGGTGGTATGGTGCACAGTGACAGGATAATGTCACCCACTTCATCTCTGCAGCATGGAGCTACTGCAAGAGTGTGGAAGTGAAACTGGTTCATCTGGCTTGGAGCGGGCAAGATGCAAGCAGTAAGCAAGCTGCATAGCTGATGGATGGTGAAGGAAGAGAATCCCAAATACAGGATTAGTGTCGGCTCATAATTTCTAAACCAGGCTCATAATAGTCTTTTTTAAAATTTAGTATAAGGGGTGTATGTATTGGTAGTGCAGGAGATCTGACTCAGGTTTTTAGTTACATTTGCTTTTTGGCATTTTTATTGGCAAGCTAGAATGGCAATCAAAGAGACACTGTGGAGAAGGAACCTATTTCCTAGAAATGGAGGTATATTGGTGGTGGCCTTTGAGAGGGTGTAATGATGTGTTAAAGATTCTTCTAGGCTCTTAAAAGACAATATACTTGGTAAGTAAAGCGATGAGCTACGTTCATCTTGGTGACAACTCCCCAGCTGCCTGCCTACACTATGATAATTTGTGTGTCATGTTTTGAGTAGTCAGACAATGTCCTAGACACCAATAAGCATATGGCTTATTTTGATGGAAACTGGAGAAGCCTGATTTCCATTAGCGTAAGCGTTGTGATTTACGTAGGCTCTAGGTAGCAGGGTGAGCTCACAGAAGGCTATGGCAAAGGAGTAGAGTTGCTGTGGATTCAAGGCTGTGTCAGTGACCTCCCAGAAGGCTATGGATGAAAACAGGGCTGGAAAGTAGATGAGAGGACTTGGGGTTGAGATGAGGGTATCAGAAGGATTCCTCTACGTATAGTGCAAGATGGACCCATTGTAGGTTCAGTTTGATGGCAATGAGGCTGCTAGAAGCACGTTGCTCCTTCATCGAGGCATATCCATTTCAGTTTACAGGATCAGCAAAACAGGTAATGTTGCAGTGAAAATACCTACCTCTTGTACAGAGCTGTACATCTGTAGGATAGAAGAACTGAATGTTGCTGCCTGTTTGGGCCAGCACACCCATGTGGGGAATCCTTGGCTTTTCCACGTAGTTCCTATTCCAGCTAGAGCTTCAACCCCACTCCAGGTGGGGCATGCATCAGAGATGTGCAGCTTAGTTTAGCATCCATACTCAATGAAATGTGTAACCTGGCTCTTGGGTAGTGCTCTTCTGTTGCAGATCTGATGATGGTAATAGTTATGACTTGTTTTACAATTGGGGTGACTGAAGTATAGGGAGAGGATCTGGCTCAATGGCAAAGCTGGGGCTGGAATCCAGATTTCCTGCATGGTTTACCAGTTTGTCCTGCCAAAGCCCAGATGAGTTGTGTAGCACATGCACACGTGTCTCATGGGAGAGAGCTTGTTCATGTGATTGCTCTCGTCCAGGAGCAGAGTGCTTTGCCATCAGAATTGGAAAAGAGTCAGTGGCTGCCAGCATTTCCATGCTTCTAAACTCCCCAACTCCAATAGTTAAGACTGTCAGTGTCTAGTTTCATGGGACAGTTGGCTGGTAAGAGATGATGCTAACTGTAAATAACACAGTATCTTTAACTTCAGGTCTCATTTCAGCATGGACAAAGCAGCTGAACTCACGTGGCAGCTGGAGGATTCACCTGGCAAAGCAGGACAGCAAGAGCAAAGCCCTGATGACAGAGACAAAGCAGAAGTGCCAGGACAGCCTGCACACAGCAAGGACAAGCCACCCCAGAGCCATACCCTCCAGTGGGAGACTCTAGGCAGACAGTTTGTAGAGTATGAGCAGGTGGCTCCATTTCTCATCCCAGAGGAGCAACAGAGAAGGCTGCTGGACTTTCTTTCCCTCTTCTTAAAGGTTTGTTCTCCTTGTTGCCTTTGGTGCAGATGCCAAGGATGTAAATTTGAGTTTCTGTTGCTCTATCCATTCTGTGGTCACCCTAACTGCCACAGGAGTTAATTGGAGCATGACCCATTTGTGTAGGTGATAATTACTTTCATTCCATTGGGAGCCCAGGGAAACAGTTTCTTGTCCTCCTTTCATCTAACTAACCTGCTATGTTAGCATGAGAAAAGTATATGGGGGAAGCACTGCTTTACTTTCATGAATGGCTAAATTCTATTCTTGCAGTCAAAGGATATGTTGATGAGACAGGCATGTTTCAAAGTAAGTACCCTGTGAAGAAGTTACTTCATGTCTGCCTCATCCATTTTATTACGTAGTGGGGGGCTGAGCACAGTTTCAGTCTGGGAAAATGTGGTTGTGGCATGCAGCCAGCTAGGGGAAATGCAGGGGTACAATATTAAGATGGAATTTTTGGGTTAGTGACAGTGCTGATGTCTAATTTTAGTACTTGAGAGAGGAGTTGTGTTATAGATGGGGAAACTGTGGCATGAGGAGAGGAAGGTCATACTGTGGGTGAGAGGCACAGCTGAGAACTAGAACATTTTGGTTAGCAGGCTGCACTACCCCATGCCCTAGAGCTTCCATCAGCCAAGAATTTCTGAGATGGCCATATTGAAAGGTGAAACTGGAAGAGCTCTATAGTGAATGGGAGCCTTATGGGTTGGTTTTGTTTGCTAGAGTGTGTGAAACATACGGGGAACTGTTTGAGTGGACCATACAGCGACAGAATGGCAGAGCTTAATACTGAGAGGAGCAGAAAACCTGGCCTATCTTTAAATGTACTGTGGCCATGTTGAAGTACAGAATTGTTTTTCTCTTGAATTAGCTTGGGTATTTATGGGTATGGAATCTGTGTTTTTACACTCTCTCACTATGTAAGTCTTTCAGAAAGAAAATAAAAGCTTCTTTTTGGTGAAACAATATCTTAATGATGACATATTTCAGCCATCTGTACTTGTGAGTTTTCAGTGTTCTTGAGTGACCAAACTCAGATCCATCTGTTCCCTACCTAGCTGAGCCAGTTTTCTAAAAAGAAGTTAGTGGGTAGGTGAGGGGAAAAAAGTTAATGACATGGTCACTCTGTTTATACGGAAGCATTGTGGGACATAAAAAGTGATACTCTCTGGTGAGAGGGACATTTTGAACTGCGTGTGCAGGGAAATTACTGTGCTCAGGGCTATGAAATCTTTCGTGCCCATAACAGTAAAGGAGGAGTAACTTCCAGATAGTCGTAAACATTTCACTCAGCTGGATAGAGCATGTAAGTCTCGGTGCAGAGCAGGACTTTGAAATCGCTGTAGATGCTGGCGTCAGTTAACAGCACTGGAGCAGGTCACCCATTGGTGTCAGCGTGATGCAAACAATTGAGTTGGGAGCAGGATCTGGTGATGCCTATGGTGAAGAGTTTGCTGTGTTTGAGTACAAGCTTGCCCTGGTCCAAGACAGCACAGACAAAATGAATGGAGGGGTCTGAAAAGGCAGTGAGTGTATAGCCTGGAGTCTCAGAAGGGGCCTTCTCATTTAATCTAAATGGCCCTACAGGTATTTTATGATTACTGAACAAAACTTTCACTTTTCACCACTTCTCTCAACTTCTGGACTTGTTTGCATAGAAGAGTGTCCCTTCTGAACCAAAGGCTATATTTGGACAGAAGAGCTGTTGCTCTCTGCATACGTGCCTGTCACTGGAAGCAAACCTCCCTCTCTCTGTATATGGCACTACATGTGCTGGGGCAGACTTCTCTCTCTTGGGAGCTCACCACCACTTCATCAGCTCACAAAAATTTTGACTTTGCAAAGAGGCAGCGTTCCTTCCTCAGCTTTCAAAGAATGCTCTTCAAAGTCAGATCAAGACTGATAATCTGGCAGTTTTCTGTAGAGAAGCACCTTCTTATTCCATGGATCTCTGGACTTGTTTGCATAGAAGTGTCCCTTCTGAACCAAAGGCTATATTTGGACAGAAGAGCTGTTGCTCTCTGCATACGTGCCTGTCACTGGAAGCAAACCTCCCTCTCTCTGTATATGGCACTACATGTGCTGGGGCAGACTTCTCTCTCTTGGGAGCTCACCACCACTTCATCAGCTCACAAAAATTTTGACTTTGCAAAGAGGCAGCGTTCCTTCCTCAGCTTTCAAAGAATGCTCTTCAAAGTCAGATCAAGACTGATAATCTGGCAGTTTTCTGTAGAGAAGCACCTTCTTATTCCATGGATCTGCTTTTTAAATGGCTTGTTGAAAATGGCACTGTTCTTTTTCTGAGACAGCACAGCAACAAGATGCAACCTTTTTGCTTGGAGCAAGAGCCGTCTGCTTTTCCTAGAGCTGTTTTCAGACCTCCTGTCTTCCTTCCTCCTGAAGCTTCATGGAAAACATACATGCTTAATGCTTTGAGGGTATAAATTCATCCCAACAAAGATAAGCTTTGTTGTGGAAGATAGTCTCTCCAAAGTGCTTCCTCCCCCTCTTGTAAGCAACGTATTGCAGGCTTTTTGTGAAATTCTTCTGCAGAGGTTTTCCTGCCTCACGTTTACAATGAAATTGAAATTCCCAGTTCTCAAGGTTTCTGAGTTCTGTTCTAGCTTTAGTTTTTGAATACTATATAGTGAACATGAAGTAAGCAAGTCTTGGTGAGATGAGATTATATAGAACAACTTCAGATTTGCTGATCATTAACTAAGTATGAATAGCAAGAATGCCTTCCATGCGAAGGTCATTTTTTGGAGTGAAACTTTCAAAGGACTGAGGAAATCGTTGTTACTGAACAAAGGTGATGAAAGCTATAAACTCTAGAAGTCTTAGGAATTAAAAATCGGACAGGAAAGCAGGAAATCACTTATTTATCATGAAACAGGAGAAAGAAACTTTAGTACCAGTGGGTCAAAGGACAGCTGTTCCCCAGGAGGCAAGCTGAGTATTGCTAAGGGACTGGCAATGTCATGCATATGCATATCCATCATGTGTTACCCTTCTGTAGGGCTGAACTTCATATGCTTTAAGGTTGCAGAAAGTGATTTCCTGAATTGCAGTAGTGCTCACAAAGAGGGGATTTTAAATTCCTAAAGGATATTTTGGCTACAGAATATATTCAGAATGGAGATGTGAATTTCTCATTAGCTTAACACTCGATTTTGTGCCCTAAGAGGGAGATTCTTCCCCTTCACTTTTCTTAGATGTAAAAGTGGAGCTTTGCAGTACTTTGTACGTATTTAGGTTCAGATGTGTGGCTAGAGCATTTTGGCCTTGCATCATTGATTTAGGAGTACATTGTGGAGGATCTGGCCCTCTAGCTTTGAGTCATCATATCCTTCCACGTATGACTTTTACTCCCTTCATGTACCAGCCTTCTGCTTTGTGCTAAGCCCCTGGGCTGGCTTGGGGAAACGCATCTCAGTTTGAGTTGTATGTGTTATGAAGTTCTTACGGACACCACCTTGCTTCCTCCTGTTTAACAGGGGACTCTGCATAAGTCCTCTCCCTCCTTGGAGGATTTTCATCTCTTGCTTTTCCTTTCCTTGTTTGATCACGCAGATGCCAGTGCATCTCTGTCTTTTTGTCTTAGAGTGCTTTAAGAGGACTGGAGAGAGAGGGCACTAACCAGGAGCCACCTGGGATGTGGGGGCTCATTACTCACTGATAGTCCTTGATGTAGAAGGAAAAGGTGTAGGAGGAAAATGTTAGCCATCTGCTTGTGATTCAGGCCTAGGCTGGGAGTCATTTTAATGTGCCCTCTGTATTTTCCCTCTTGGTGCCTCAGAAAGTATCAGAATGTACTATTACATGGCTGGCTTTTGAGCTAGCATCTTTCCATGAAGCATTGAATAGGAAGGACAGATGGCATCAGCAGACACAGGGAACTTGTGGCAGCATCTTAAACATGTAGAAGCAGGCTTAAGAGAAAGAAACAAAATCAGATTACACTGTTACCATATTATTTGAGTTTCCCCTGAAGGCAGACATCCCGGAATGGAGTCAGGTTGATATTCTTCCAGACACAGATCTTCCAGATACAGATCTTTTAGTGGCTCAAAGATGAATATGGAACTGATTAGGTCTGTTCTTAAAGGAGACCGTATTCTAGAGGTTGGTGTCTGACCCACAGGAAGATCACCTGTAAAATCAAATCAGAACATTAGTGGTCTGGTCTGTAGTGAGATGGACTAGCTAAATTTTTGCACAATGGTAGCGTTGCTATGAACCTTTGATTACTGCTGTCTGCTGCATATGGTCCAAACTTCTAAAATTTATCCTGCTCTTTCTGTTAGCAGAAGAGTTGAGTGTAACAAGTCCTTTCTGAAGTGTTCAGAGGGTGTTCCTCTTTGAGGCAGAGGAACAAGAATCTATCACTGCTTTCTTCTGAAAAAGGGTATAGCTTAATGACAGACATTGTATATTCTTAAGTGTCTGTGGGTTTCTTGTCATTGTGTTTGCCCAGCTTGCTCTGTTCTTTGCAGATCTTCCCTCACTTCTGCATCAGAAGTGGAAGAATCAAGTGGACCTCGCTCCTGCAACTGAGGGTCTCTGAAAATCATTTATGGTCAAAATCTGAAAAAAATAGCTTGGTTTTTTTTTAATATTGTTGATTGATTGACAACTAATTGATAGGCACACTGTGCAATTTTATTTCACTCTTTTGTAGCCCAGAAGAAAGAGTTGGGTGCAGTTCCAGAGAGGTCAATGCAGTAAAATGAAGCAAAAAGGAGGTGCTTGCCTGATTGCTGACAGATGACTGGCACTTTGGGGGGAAAGAAATAGCTTGTCCACAAACTGTCATCAGCAAAGACAGAAGAAGTAATTGAAAGCAATGGTAGGGAAGGAAATAATGTTTGTAGAGGATCTTCTTTCACAAAGAGTTGCACTGATTTGGCAGACAGTATTATGGGGAGTCTGCTCCAAATTATTTCAGAACAGATGTCTTATTTTTTTTGTTACCTTCCTTCCATTATCTGGCCTTACAGCTTGATTTTTCTGAGCTTTTAGAAGGAGGAGATGTTTGTAAAGAACATTTTCAAGGTAGCTGGGGACAGAGGTGTCTCAGCCTGGTATTTAGAGGTGAATGCTGCACTATTGCTAATCCATTGATGTGTGTAGCATTGGATGTTCTATATAAAAGTAATGGTACCTGATTCTTGGAGGCCAGTTGGGTGCAATAGTATCAGTCTACTGGAGTATTTTTTTATTGCTTTTGATTTCCCCCCCCCCAAGTCAAGGTTAAGAAACATTTGAGAGGGGATCTGTTTGTCAGACTCGGAGCAGGGAACCATCCAGTCTTGCTGTTGCTCCTCTTGTCAGTTTTGCATTGAATTGCTTGTCCATTCTTGAACAAGTAGTATATAAACTTATTTATAAATTGTTTATAAACTTGTCTATAAATTTGTTTTCCTTGGCTAGCTATGCATTTAGGACTATACCTTCCTATTTAGGGGTGCTTATTATAGCACAGGAAATGTTTAGAAATCCTGATCTGGTAAACATTTACTGTCATCATCTCAGCATTTTAGAAGTGCATCATTTGCTATATTAGCACCGATCTGTTCTCATGATGTAAGCTGGCTTGTAATATCGTAAATTCCTAGCCAGGCAGGGTTGTCACTCCAGGCCTGGCAGCCTACATCTTAACCTCATAGGCAGATGGGTTAGGCAACTCATATTGCTGCAAAATCACATCCAGTGCGTTTTTGGCTAGAATTTGCTGTTTTTTCAGCTCCTTTCCCCATGTTTTCTTTTATTTCCTTAGTTTGCAACAAAGACTGTTTCTGTCCGACAAGAAATGCTGATTTTATGAGCCTTACTTTCCTCCCAAAATAGAGTAGAATTGAAAGGCAGAAACTTTATGAATGTATTAAAAAAAAAAAA
>NW_008795129.1:6277133-6303716 GCF_000699145.1 Aptenodytes forsteri
ATTAAAAAAAAAAAAAACAAAACAAAAAAACCCCACAACCCCAAACAAAAAAAAAATCCCAAAGAATTTTGCTTGTTTGTTCGTTCTGTGATTTTTATAAATTTATTGACTTGAAAGAAATAGTTCAGTTTCAGGTGAATCTTGGCCAGTATACTGCTACCTGGGACCAGTATTCCTGTATTACCATGGTTTCTTTTTGACAGGTCTGTTGCAAATGCTCCCTGAGAGAAGCAGTTCAGTCCCCTTTCAGTCTCTAGGTAGCTGAGACTGTGCAATGACTTGCTGAACAGAGAAAATACAATTTTTATTTTTAATTTTTATTCAGTTGAAGACTCAGGTTTTGTTTATGACTATAGTTTTGGGGAGACCAGTTTTTGGAGAAGGATATACTTCTGAAAAATTCTTGGACAACTGTAGCTGCAACCTCTTCAGGGTACAGGGTGTTTATGTTGCATTTCGAAAGGGGCTAGCATGCTTTTTGATACAAATAATTAGTGACACGGGCTATGACAAACATTTACATTGTTTTGATTGTATGCAATGGAGAAAATAATGTAAATGCTCTCTAGTAGGTGCATTACGTGATTCAAAAGATCGTTCCAGGTTGACTTCTGTATCTGTAGTGTCAGGTTCCTGCCTGTCTGGCAAATACTGCTTAATGGACTACACTGGCTGGGGAGGGAATTTTGCAGGGGAATTTTAGCTTTATGTTTGTTTATTTATATTATTAGTACTTCTCAATCTGCCAAAGACATGCTGTATCAGAAAGACTTAACAGTTACACTTGGATTTCAGGCCTGGGAACAGTCTGCTGGAGTAATCGTATTCCCCAACATTCAGCTGTTAGCCAGTGAGGTTTCCAAGCTTCTGACAAAAGAAATTAAGAGAAACCTCGATGGCAAACCTGCAGGTAATGATCCCATACCATATCCACTGGATCCACTTATTCTGGGAATGTGCTGTCATTCAGCTGTCCTCTGTGCTTACCATGAGGGAAATAAAGGGGGAACAGGAAAATACTAAGTGTAGCAAGCCAGATCTTTTAGTAGGTGTGAGCTAGCACTGGTTTTGGATGATTGCACTGAAGATCTGGCCTTGTATGCTGTGCTGACCTTGGTTTTGGAACTTTTGTAGCTGGAAATGCATAATATTGCAGCTATGCAGTAAAAGAGTAGGCTACACACTACTCTGAGGAGCTTTCTTTAATGAGAAAAATACTTCTAACCACACATGGCTTCCTGGTGGCTGTTGTACATTCTTCACACTGGTCAGCTGGCAGACTTCATGAACTGAGCTGATATTCCCAGTGAAGCTTCTCAGTTTGAAAGGTGTGGTTTACATGAACTGACCTGAGCCTGATGCTTGATCAAAATCCTTTTATGTCCTTCTATTCACTTCAGTGAACTCTTGCTGCTGTAACTTTGTTAAATTTGTCAGATCTGTTAGGAAAGGATCAATGCAACATTTTCATCTTTCATTAAGGAATTAAAGTTTAATGTTTTTGTGGTAACAGAGGAAGCTCGTCTGGCGTTGGAGCAATTGCTACAACAGAAAGGGGAAGCAGAAGATGGCCGTTTGCTGCTAAAATCGGTGTATCAGCTCTCACAGACTGACTTGGTAAGAGAAATGACTACAAAGGATTTTTTTTTATTATTTGTCTTGTTTTGTTTTTTTCCTTTTTATTTCAGAGAAGCTGGGTAGCCACCCCAACAGTGGAACACCTAAGTCTCATAATGTTTGCATTACCCCCAATGCTTTGTGCTTCAGCATGCCCAGGATATACAGTCAGGGAGAGGACACACCACCAGGTTTATAGTCTGGGCTTTTCTAAAAGAGGGAAGTAAGCGCTCTGTGCTTTCAGATACCCTTTTTGTTTTGATCGTCGGGCGGCTGTTTTTTCTAGTGTTCCTCTGATTTATCTTTTTTTTTCCATTGTGTATCACTGCTCTTCAACCTTTCTTTGTCACTCCAGCTTACGTATCAAAAAGATGACTGGTAAGGATCTGTCTGTCTGGTAATGCAGCGGTTAGATTTTCCATCCTGATAACCTCTCACTTTGAAGCATTTCAAAGCATTTCACACACTCTACTTGTACAGCCATCCTGAAAGCAGACTGGCACCAGCAGTACAGCCTGCTGATGGGTATCAGGGGTGCGTTTATCACTGACATTGAGCTGAGCAGTTTGTCTCATCCTTATTCAGATACGTGAAAATAAAATCTTACCGTCAGCTTCTAGGGAACATGTTCTGTGTCATAAGGAGCTCTATAAAATTATATATAGTTTGTCACAGCATGAAGTTCCTAATGAAATTTGTTTTTCACAGATTTAAGACATTGCTATTTTTTGTAGCACACACACTCACAAAACTTCATATCACAAACCTCACTCTTCTGTTTAATTTGCTGCTGATTTTTGTTTTGATTATTGTGTGCCAAGCAGGCACACTGGGACTTCTCTGTAAGTTGTACACAGCTGTAGTGAAGATGGGAAGAAACTAAGCATTGAGAAACATTGTGGAGAAACAGGGTCTCTTGTATTTATAAAAGCTTTAATTAGAAGTGTGTGTGCAGTTATTCAATATGTTACAGAAGCAAAGGCGTTATAGCTAAATTGCTGCTATGCTGGGTCAAGGAGGGAATGGACGATTCATGCTTTTAACATATCAGGCCTCTATAGCTGCAGGTGTCCTGTGAACTAATGATAAAGGGGGTACTGTCTGCCCCTGGACTTCCTGCTATTTTAGCGGCTAGTTTCCAGGTTTTGTGCTTTATCAACTGTAGGTCTCCTTATGCAGGACATAGTAAGTATCTCTGTCAAAGCTGTATTTCAGCTGGAGTGAGAAGTCCTGGGAACAGCTATGGCAACACATGGTCAGTGTGTTCACTTCTGCCAAGTGGATTTGTACAGCCATGCTATATGATTGCCACGCTTGTGTGCCCTAGAGCACTTGTAAGGATAAAATGCTCAAGTAGCTCTTTCATCTGCCATGACTACACTCAGCGTGTAGAAACACAAGGAAACTGTGGGCAGCTTCTGGAAGGGCTGATTTTTATTTTCCTTACTTAGAGAACTATGTGGAACATCATTGGATCTGGCCTTCCAGCTGCTCTGATGCAGTGCCTGTACCTTTTCTTTACTTTTCCTCTGAAGAAAAGCAGTGATGATGGAGAGACAAGTGAGGATGACACTCAAACTCAGGAAATGCTTGTTAAGGTGAGACGCACCTCTGGGAGTTCATTGCCCTGAGTACTCAGATGTTCACTTAGGCTTTTAGCTGGTGATTGATTCAAACTGTCAAAAAAAGGAGTAAATTTGGACTGAAAACCATTGAACAAGCATCAGGAGCAGTATAAAACAATCTGAGATGATGCCACTATCGCTCTTATTTTTTTGTTAAACAAAACAACATGACTTTAAGTGGGGACAAAAAATCCATTGATAATATCCTAGTGGTAGTTTTGCTTGTTCATTTCACTGCATCCTTTCTCATGGCTTTGGTATCAAACTATAATCCCTCCCCCAATGGATTTTTCTTAATCTCCCAGATCTGTTTATTGTAGCTGATGTTTGTTTGCTTTTCAGATAATGCTTAACATGTACAGAGAGGAACAAGGTGTAGCGGAACTTCTGGCAGATGATAAGCTTCAGTCATTAATTATAGCAACTGCTTCCCTCTGGGACCAGTGTAGCCACTCGTGGAAAGTACCTACAGGCCGTGTGCTGAGAACAATTTCAAAGGCTCAGACCAAAACCAGCATTGTGTACCTACAAGGTTTGATTTAGTAATTTGGCTTCTTCTTTCCTTATAGCTCCACTGAGAATGAATTCTCAAGAAGAGTCTCCCTGGGATAGATTTTTATCTCTACATCATCTGGTAGTCAGTCAACTACAAAGCATGGGCTCTCGGCTTTCTAGACAGGGGCTTTATTTCGTACTGATAGCCATCTGGAAACTGAAGTTTTTTCTAGATAAAAAATAAAATTACAGGCAAGAGCCAATCCCACCTGATCACACTAATGTAGTCAAGGACAAGGTATATTATGGGTTTTTTAAGTTGTGTGGCTTTATGTGTGAGCCTAAGGCTCATGCACACTCTAAATACAATGTTGAGGGCACTGCCAGAGGAACGGTATTTTTTGAGACAACATCATGATTGGTTGAGTTACAACCTCATTTCTTCCTAGGCTTTATTAGAGTAAGCAATTGTTCTGTTATTAAGAAGTGCAAAGGCCATGAGTCTCAATTTCTTAGAAGGAAAAACAAATAGTTTTATAATCCACACTTTACTGTCAGTATTCCTTGTCATGGAGTAACTGCATATAGGTATTTTTATTTTTTAAAATAAAAATTTAGCTTCCTGGGTGAGATTGAAAGACTGAGGAATAATAGTTCTAAGAGTACTGAACTGTTTAGACATTTTGAAACTGTCCTGGAAGGACTGGCCATCAGATTAGACAAGAAAACTAGGCTTCATTGCTCAGAGCAAGATGTGTATACGCCATTACATATGCCTCATTGAGCAAAGAATTAATCTGTGAACTCTGCACAGAATGTGTGATTGACTTAGTACAAAACAAATACGTCAGCCTCCGCTTACCTTGTACTCAGACAGCTGGATTCACTGTATATGAATTTTGGTGAGTGGATGGGTTGGAAATTTATACTCCTGAGACTGAATCAGCCTCTGGGGGTTAAGCAAAGAAATGCACGCATACTTCAAAAACCAGAAATGTTCTTCATGTAGCCTCTGAGTGTGGTGTTCATATATCCTCGTCTTTTCTTTCTAGAAAAAGAGTTAACTGACTCCTATTTTACTGGGAAATAACTTTTCAAACTTGTTGTTCCATTTTTGTTAGTAATTTTGAACTTATTTGATTGTCCGCTCTTAAATACCTGCTATGTGTTTTTCCCACAGCTGTGGACTGCATTAAAATAGCTATTCAGAATCTCTTTAAACTGGCTGATACCCTACCTGCTTGTGATGTGTGTGAAGCTGCTAGTATTGTCTTGTGCTTTGTGAAAGATTCCTATCCCATATCATCAGCTTTATTAACAGAGTTTGAAAATAATGATGGCTACCAACTCCTGCTAAAAATTTTACTCAGGTAAGTAGAGACTTTTTTTGTGGGCTTCTAGAGGATGGTAAAACTTCATTTTCAGAATGCATGGTGGTCTGTCTTAAATATGAATCATGTAGGTAATCCTGTGTGGATGCAAAACCAGTAATAAAGACCCAATATCGGGGTCTTTCATTGCTGTTTTTGGAAGGGAAACAGTACATAACTTCTTCTACTGAAACCATAACGGAAATTAACGGTAGGACAAGTTAGTCTACAGGTGGGATAGGGACTTACCGAACACAAGACAAAAGTTCTTCATCAATTAGTATTAGAGGGGTTGTAGGTTAGAGACATTTGTCTCAGTTAAGGTGAACTCTTGATCCAGGGATGCAGTCAGCTAGGGAGGGAAAGCTGATCTCCTTTCTGTGCCGAAAACAAACAAAAAAACCCACCCAAACTTGCATCTGAAATGGTTACGTTCTTCAGAACTGACATGAATATGAACATATCAGGACAAATCCCCACTAGTTATGCTAATCAAAAGTACAAAGTAGAATCTTTTTACTCTCCTTGTCTCCTTGCATTGTCTAACCAGGCTCTGAGTTTGCTATGTCAAAACATGGTACATTATACCACTTCCCCAGAAACACTTAGGAGCTTTGTTCTGGTTTTCTTTAATGAAGAGAGCATTTCCAGATCTTCTCAATCTATTGTTGTCTCCATTCTGGCTTTGCCTTTTCTTGTACTTCTTCTCCACACTTGCAAGAACTTTGGTCCATGACCAGTATGTTAGACTGAGGGGGAGTATTTTGCAATTTGGATCTAGAGGATTGTAATTTGAATCATGAATCCAAAGATATCCGTAGGTGAGTATGATTTCTGATGATTTTTGGATGGCACAAAATTATTAACCTACAATTGGAAAAAGCTTTGCCTTTTTCTGGCAGTATTTTCTTTAATTATCATAGATTGTCTAGCTTTCCCTTATAAATAAGCTGTGTTGCAATGTATATTTCTGATGAAATTCTATCCGTATAGGGGCAGAAACACCCGATCTTTATCAGTAAGGGCTATGACTGCCCTGTCCTTTTTAACTGATGTAACTAGGCTGGAGAGACAGAAATAGCATACAGATGCTCAGGGCTTCAGATTAGTCTCCCTTCCCAGCATATACTGGCAGAAAGGGATAGACAGAGAGCTTCTTTCCTGAACGGTTTGTGTGACCAGGTTTCCTCTTCTCTGATGTTTAGAAATTTTTTTTTTTTCAGGTAAAAAGACTTTTGCTGATCACATTCTTTCCCACCAAAATGGATACTAGCATTTGCCCTGGCCCCCCCTTTTTTTTTCTTGTTTAGATTAAAACAGAACGTATTTGTTTTGTTTTCTTCTGATCTTTTCCTAACTTCCAGCATCAGTCTATTGCTCTGCTGCTAACCCATGCCCAGATGCTGCAGTTTTCCTTAAGAATTGACCCCTCTAAGCAGTACAGAATAAGATGACATGATAAGCAGCTCTCTGCCCTTTGACAGACTCTCACTTCAGTCTAAACTATGGCAAATCTGGGGTTACAGTTCAAACTATTTCCTTATGTAGGAGAGACATGCCATCTTCACATCTGATTCACAAAGCTCAGGCAATACAATATTTTTCCCTTCCTAAGGGCTGAGATTTTTCTGTTATTTATCTCAGTTAGCAAGTCCCTTACCTTGCCAACCATACGCCTACCTTCTAATGTGGTGTCTGTTTTAACTTTTTGATCTCTCACAAAATTTAAATTTTTACTCCCCAAAACAGGCATTCTTTTGGAGTTACTTTTTTTTTTTTTTAAGTACACGTAACTGAACTAAATTCAAACATTTATCTTCCTGTTCTTCAGAAGACTCTTGCAGTGTCACTTCAGTTTTCTTCTTCAGTTTGTAAGTTTTGTTCTGATTCAGAATGTGCCACCATGGTGTGGAGTTACTGTTTGTAAGATGATTAAACAAGTCACAGAAATGAGTCGAAAAGACAGTAAAACAGACTGGGGAGGAGCGGGGAGTAAAATGGGTAGCTCCTGTGTGCTCAGTACATGGTGATACATCCAAAATGTTTGTATTACTAAGGCATGATCATATGACTGTCCCAAGTTTTGTTCCTAGATGTGAGGGGTTGCAGCAAAATGAAGGAGACCCCTATCTGGATGAGATCTTGGACATGCTGACTTGCCTTACAACCTGTGGAAAAACTGAATTGAAAGTTTCTGGCAATATTGTACATCCGCAATTACCGCACTTTGATTTTGAACAGACACGGTCTTCAGGTACAGTATATCTATCTATCTATCTATCTATATGTGGCTATGTAGGCAAGTCATAGAAAAATGAAGCTGTATTCATTACGTGTCTTAAGATGGAGGAAGGAGTATGAGATGGCATCTTCTGATCTATGTGCCTAACACTGCAGGAGCCTGAATGCTACCTACGTCAAACTGGACTGACCACGTCAGCTGTAGGGTCTCATCCAAGGTTGAGAACATGCCTCCCAATCCCATCCCTTGTGTCTGCGGCTCCTATTTCCACTCTCAGACATGATTTAACATTATAGTTATGGTGCTTGCAGTCTTAAATAACATTGATGTAAAAATGATCTCACCTGGTTTTATCCCACAGGAATGACAGTGAAAAACCTCCAGGCTTTTCAGGTGTTGCAGTCCATTTTCCAGAAAAGTAATGATCAGCACCTGTGCGGAAGAATCTTGGCAGCAATTGGTACCATATGGGCCTGGGACACAGTGAACTTCTTTCTTCTGGAATGGACACTACAACCTATCAACCAGTTTACTGACATAATCCATTTCAAACCACACCCAGTCCAAGTCCAGTTCTTCAGACTTGTGGAGTCCATAGTGCTAGACCTGTCCTATGTCCCCCATGAAATTTTGAAGAAGGTTCAGTATTTGATAAAGGAAAACGTAGTGCCATTCTGCACCTTGACAGCTCTCCAGTGCCTTCTCAGCATGACCAGGAAGGACCTGTTATTCAGTGACGTATTCCGTGACTCTGGGCTCTTAGGCCTACTGCTGGTACTTTTGAGGAAGCAAGCCAAGATCCTGAGGAAGTCAGGTACAACTTAATGTTGTTCACAAAGACTGTTGAAGTAGGCAGATCAATAGGAATAAATGAATCTCTTTCTACAGTCAATTTATAAATTTTCTTTACTGAGTAGCTAGATCTTGTCTGCAAACCAACTGGCCTAAGTTTATGACATACTAAGCTGGGTCCTCTCTGAAATCTTAGCTGTTTATCATTCTGTTCACTAGCCTGAACAGTTCTGGGCTGTTCTTCACCAGTGTATGATGAATTATTCTGGACGGTACCATTCAGCCCACACTTTTAAACAGATCTCAATTTGGGGTTCTCTAGAATGCCAGCTTGAGAGTAGAGGAAGAAAGAGTTTCCCACAGTGCTTAGTTCCTCTGAAACACTTAATCCTGAGGACTGATGATGGAAAGCAGTTTCTTGAATTTTGGCCACGTATTACCCGCAATTACTACCATCCATTGTCATCTGATATAGTTATCTCCTATTATGAAAACAGGAAGGTAGTAGTCCTGGTGTGGTAACTGTGGGGTACAGCTGAATTAGGGGACAGACTCACATATTTAAAAGTTTATAAGAAAAGTTTTGAAAGAAAAATGCATGATGAACATTTTCTGTGTTGTATGAATTGGGAAATGTCTTTAAATTTCAGTGCAATAGTCATTTAGTAAAGGAAGAGGGACCTAAAGTACTAGGTATAGCTTCTGATGCAGCAAGCACAATTGAATTATTTATACACATTTATTCCAAGCAACAGAAGGAATGTGAATTGCAACAGAAGTTCCAGAGTGCAGACATCCATTACCTGCAAGGACACTTAGATTTGCGTTCTTGATATCAGAGAACTAGAGTTTTGTACAAGAGTACTTAGATAAGGATTGTCAAGATGAATACCAAGGTTCTTGAAAACTTACCTTCTGGTTATGAGCTGGTGCATAGGGGCTTTCTTCTGTCTTTGCATTAATTTCACTGCTTTAGATCACTTGGTGATCTAAATTTTATAGAATGAGTGATTGAATGGCTATGTAATTTGTAAATTTAGACACACAGATGAGGAGGGACAGGTGGGAAGACACTGTGTGAAGTGATCACTACTCCCCTCTTTTGGTTTCCAAAAATTTAGCCTGCAAACTTCAAGACTTTTAGATCTAAAAATAACCTACTTTACACTATCTGACCCTGGAAATGTTTGCCTTTGAATATGCAGGGGGTTTCTGCTCTTCACTTTTAGTTTAGGTATTTAAGTACTCCCTGTTGCTAGAATATTTTAGCACTTCATGGCTCATAATCTGTAATGTTCTTTTATTTGTGTGTGTTCCTACCAGGTATCACTAAACAGGTAACTCTACATCAGTTGGGAAGTGGAAACACCACTATTATCAGTATTGCCTATAGTTATGCAGGAGAGCTGGACTGCAGAGCATAGAATCAGACCTGTGTTTCCCAAACCCAGACTAGACCCTGATGACTAGACAATGCCATGTCTGTATTTTGTTGCTCATTTTAGGGTTCAAGTAGCCTGTAAGTAATATTTAAGAGAAAACTAGAATTTGCTGGAGAACTGTTTTTCCTTTTTGGTTTAATATATTTTATCTACAGTTAACCATGTCTTGTATAAATTGTATTATGACTTTTAATATACTGACAGCTGGAACCCATCTGCCTGGTCTGGAAGAAGGCACTGAGAAGGAATTGAATGCTGTGATGCTGAAGATGGTGGCTGCCCTTACAGTGGGGTCTGTGAGGAACACTGGTAAGAAATGACGTATGACTGCATTGCCTTTGTGAAATTTGGTGGTAAGTGGCCACGATGCCTCTTAAGGAGCACCAACAAATTTTCCGACTTTTGTGCTTCAGTGAGAAGGGGAGGACAAAAGCTAGAAGTGTAGGGATAACAGTATTACACCAGGAAGAAATGTGGCAAAGATATTCTTATCCTGCATAATGAGCCTTATCCCAGTAGTCACCCTGTTTCCCTCATCCATGTGGATACTCCTGAAGTGTTTACATAGAAAACACAAACTTACCTTGTGGAAAACAAAACTGTGTGTGTGAGTTTTGTGTATTGTTTGTTCATCCAGATTTTCTTCCATGGTATCTATTTTTTGAAATCTTGATGGGATCAGACGCATGCTGAGTAACATTCATACATTTAGTATTGGCATACCTAAGAGGTGCATGTGTGGGGAATCTTGTGGAACATAGTAATACAGAAGCGAACTCTTCTGAATACTGGAATCCATTCACTTAATTCACTTTTGAATCCTAGAATCATCATGTTTGCAGCATCTTACACAATGCAAATATATTGTTACAAACTATCAAACAGTCGCCTTCATAAACTGAAGAGATGTTTAAGCTGAAAACTAATAAGGCATCTTTTCATTCATTATTGTATTGGGAAACTGTAATCTCTGATGATTAGAAACCATGGTCATCCAGTCATTTTATCCCTAGTTGTTCTTGTGCCATTCAGTTTGTGTCATCTGTAGCTTAACCAGCTCTTCTTGCCTTTCCTGCTGTATTTGTAGAAATGCAGCACTTCACACCAACACTGAAAATCTGCCTGTGAAAACTACAAGTAAAGGATAGTTTAAGTAACAAATGATACCATATGTGTCCCCAGTTGTTCTGAAGGACTATGGAATGGTGCCATATATCAAGATATTTTTGGATGATGAGTGCTACAGGAGTGCTACTCTCAGCATCTTGGAGCAGCTATCAGTCATCAACTATGAAGAATATATGAGCATTATTATTGGGGCCCTCTGTTCTTCTACTCAAGGGGAGCTACATCTGAAACTAGATCTGCTGAAGGTAATTAATGTGGCTTCCCACTTGGTTGTTGTTTTCTTGGAAAGTGCTTGGCTTGTGGCAAATTGCTCTTAATCTTATCCCTAGCACTGTGTTTTTTCCAAGAAGGTAAGTGCAGAAGAAAAAAGAGCCATGGGCTAGTTTTTGATCCTGGTAAATTGGGTGCTTTGATTTTTAGCAATGTGTGTGTGGTCAACACCTTCACTCAGTATCAGACTGTGAAGTATTTTGAAGACTTAAATAGTAATGCAGGACAGAGAAATGGAAATGGCAAAGGGCACAGTTGTATGAGCAGTTCTATGTAACGTGACAGAGAAAGGAGAAACAAATGTGAATAAAAGTGGAGGAGATGTGGAGGGAGGATGTGAAAAGAGGTAAAGGAGTAAGATTGGAAGGGGCAGGGTAGGCATGAGATGAACACCTTGATTCTGATAAGTTGCCAAGGTTGAAACTTTGCTGTCCTTAATTTTGTCATCTCTCGCATACACCGGTGTCATGGAAAAAGAGATGTGAGATGATGGAAAAAGGAGTCTTATGAATGTTTGGAGGAAGAAATTAGAACTATTCATAGCCTCTATTGTGTTTATAGAGAGTCTGATCCATAAGCAATGAAGCAGGGGAAAGAATGTGTACTTTATTTTGGTTTAGATCACAGGCATCAATTTGAAAAGCAGCAGTGTTGTAAGCACTGATTTAAAGTTTCATTCTACCTTCTCTACCAAGCGTGAACTGAATTCACCTTTCAGCACAATATAGCAGCTGCTTCTGTGATAAAAGAACTATGTTACTTTAAAAATACAAAAATGTGACAAAGTTTATAGCTTTGTTTTGAAACAGTAAACTTTAGCAATATTTGTGGAAAAGTTGAGTATGGTGTCCAAACTAATATGAAAATAAATGCAGCTTCGGTGTCTAATTTTGACAAATGATAACTGTATTAAAGCATAATGTAAGCAAATGAATTTATTATCTACATCCATTGGGACTGTGATTGTGTTACACACAAATTCAGATTGATTTGCTAATATATATTTAGCTGTTAAAGCCTAGGCCCAAATGGAATTAGCACTGCCATATTCCAGCGTGGCACGTGGGCAATTATGAGGAATAACAAATAATGGAATGTGAAATAAATTCTGTTAACGTTAACTGAGTTAGGGGGTTTCCAGCAGACATCAGTTTTATAGATTCAAGACAGAGGAATAGCAACTCATAGGCGATTAAATTCTAACTGAGTTAGAGCTGGAGGAAATGTGGTTACTGTTGACCTTCTCTGAAATGTGTTAAAGCCATCCTGATAACTTCAACTCTGAGTTATTAAATTTAGTCCCTGTTCAGAAGTCTCTGCCTGGTTTGATACATTATCATACAAAATTGAATGACAGTAATAGAGTTCCCCCTCCCCCTCCAGTTCTGGCAACCCTTTCTCACAGTCCTAGATCCTCTTACAGGGAGATATATTTATGTTAGAAACTGTTCCTCTTCAGCAGCTTGTGAAGTGAACCTTTTTCACTGGATATCTGTTGGGAAACTTTATATGTAAAATTAGCCCTTTCCAATGTGAAAAGGTACAGCCTCAAATCTGAAAGGTCCCTGGTGCCTGAAGGAACATCATATTTACAAAATGAATTGTGCAACATCCCAAAAATCTGGGCTGGATTACATTCAAATACAGTAGACTGTTTCCTTGCAAGCTCTTTTTTCTCACTAATTGTACTTCCACCACTACAACTCTTAATAACTTTTCTAGATTTGTTTTAAAATGGCAAGAACATAGCATTCAAAATTTACAAGTAGTATAGGTTGGTTTTTATGCATGTGTAATATTGTCAAGTGGCCTTCACTTATAACCTGCTTTAAGCCCACTGAAGTTAGATAAAATCTAATGACTTTGTTATCTTGGGATCTGACTTTTTATGGCTTTTTTTTTCCTCCAAAGTGTTGTGCAAACTTTAAAAATAACTCTGCTGAGAAAGGGAATTATTATTGCCTTTCTTAATGAGGAGAGCCTACTGCTTGCAGTATTCCTTGGGCCATCCTGTGTCGCTGCTTTTTGGAAGGGGTCTGCTCAGTCATCTGAGCAAAAGTCTAGTGTGGCTCCCCATGTGTATTCAGGGCTGTAGAAAGACTTGCCTTCAGAGAGCTGCGCCGCCTTCTCAGTTTCTATATGAGGTTATTTACAGTTGAATCTCTGCTTTCATTTATTTAAGACAAAGGCAGATTTCTTGAGAGAGTCTGAGAAGACTGATGAAAGAATAGCCAAAGGTCTGAAACTACCTCTGGCCAAACTGACTAGGATATGTAATGCAGGAAACTTGATTTCTTTGGTTATTCCTGTGAGCACTATTCCCTACTTGTCAGTCTGACTCCATGGGTTGTTCCTAAGGGTGCATTCAAATCTTAGTTGTTTGACTCATTGGGTATATGGGGGAAGGGAGGAGGAGAAAAGTTGTGCAGTGGTGACCTTTACTTTGACCAACTTCTTTTTTTTTTCTTTAGAGAGTAAAATTTCAGTGAAAGAATTTTGGTACAAACTTGGAATTTTAAAATGTTCTAAAGCTTCTTTGTCTCTTGGTTTAAGTGCTTCTTTTGTCTCCTTTCTTCCCAATGTTTGTAGTCACTCCTGAGGATACTGGAGAGTCCCAAGAGCCATTCAGCTTTCAGAACCTGCAGTGGATTCAATGGACTCCTGTCCCTTCTCTCAGACATGGAAGGTGCATTGCAGGACCCTCCATCTGGGCTGTGGACAGCAGTTGGACAAAATTGCATATTGGAGCTTGTTTTCTACACGCTTCAGGGGATAACAGCAGCCCTGCACCTGGACCCTGCCAATAGCAACTTCTTCCAGAGGCATGGTCTCTTTGAAAAGATGGCAGAGGATCTCGGGTCACTTGGATGCTTCTGGACACAAGGAGAACGGCAAATCCCTCTGAGCCTTAAGAAGACAAGGACGTTTGCAGAATTCTTGGATGCAGCTTTCTGCTCTTCAGAACCTTTTCCAATGTGGCTAAAGAACTGCATATGGATTCTGAATTTTCTTGATCATATGGTCAAAGGAACCCTCCATCTGGAGAGCTACTTCAAGGAGAGAAAACCAGAGATGGGGGAGGTATCAAGAGATGATCAGGAGGGACCCCAAGCTCAAGAAGAGTATCCTGTTGCTTTCAAAAGACCAGGCAACAAATTACCTGCCTCCGCCTATAGGCTGTGGGGAAATCCTGAAGAGAAGTAAGTCTTTATTTACTACAGGAAATATAATAGTAAGACTGGTATCTGCATTTTATATGGTAATAAACTGAGGTAAGGTGTGACATAACCTGCCTAGAACAAACAAATCAGTGCCACAGTCCCAACTCCCAGGCCTCCAGACAGATGAAATCACCTCTTTTTGAAAGGTAAATGATGGTAAACATTGGGGCATAAGTGTTCAGTGGAGCAGTGGGACACACAACCCCAAGAGTTGCAAAGTTTGTGCTGAAGGTTCTGACACATGCAGTGTGGGAGCAGGACTGGGCTCTAAGGAAAGGGTTGCTGGGACTCGAAGCTTGTGTTTAGTCTTTGCTTGGATCTTCCCTGATCAATTTTGGCTCTTTCAATTATGTGGAAAGCCGTTTCCAGTCACCTGATACATTAAAAATAAAAACTATTTTAAGTTATTTTAAATGCATGTGTGTCCAGGCACATGTGTACAGACAAACACACTTTCATTCATTTACTTATACAGCTGAAATAGAGAAAATTGCAAAAGGAATAGTAATGCTGCCTGCCTCATTTAATGAAGGATTATATCAAAATATATATCGTTTGCAGGAAGGAAAGACTACACCAGAAATCAATGTAGCTGTCAGCTGTGAATCAGTTCTGAATAACTTGCATTTCATAACTTGTGACATCTTCTGCCCCTTCATGTGTCTGTAGCTTTATCTTGGATCTCTCAGTCTTTTTCTCAAAAAAGTTTCTCGTTGGAGTTATGCTTAAAAAGGCTAAGTTTATAACTGTGAGATTCCTTCAGCCCTTTATTGTAGGTTATTCCACAGTCATCTTCCACGTTTAAAGACCAAGTCATTAGGTCTGCCACTCGTAGCTAGCAGTCACTGAAGTCAGCAGAACTTTTGTTCCCTGAGTACTGAGGCAGGCTGAGTAAGTATTGTTGGTCATATTTGTACTTGTTTGAAGCAACTAGAAAAACCTGCGGTAGATTTCTTTTCTCCTTGTGCAACTGATTTTAAAATAGTCATGGAGATGTTTGCTCCCTATCACCACTTTTCGAATTACACTGGAAGCTTCTGGTTAGATACTCAGTGCTGGGGAGAGGACTTGGTGGCTCAGGAAGAATGAATACTCTTTTCAAAGTAGATCTTCCTAGCCCCATTGGGGAGAACGTGGGTCAGTGTGTGGAGAGCGTATGGATGGTGGTGGTTGTGAGAAGTCCATAGCCTGTAGCGTAAGTGTGTGTGTAAGGGAGGCTCAGGGAAGGTAAGGGAGAAAGAGTACATTAGTGGCAATGCTGGGAAGGGTATGGCTCTGTCTTCTGCTTGTCTTTCTCAAGTTACTGCATCTGAAACATAAAGCAAGGCTTCCCTAGGTCCTTGTGTTGTTTTGCCTGCTGAGCTGTGAGGCTGTGCAGTAACTGAATGAATACCACTTGTGGAGAAATTAATCATGTAAATTGGGATCCATTCAGTTCACAGTGTCTGGTTTGGGACAGTTTGGCTTTGGTTCTGGGATGTGAAGGCACAAAAGGAAGCCGGATTAGCTAGAGGTAGCTGGAAAGTGTCCAGGACAAGTGTATGCAAACACAGCAGAGGAACATGTATTGGCAAGCTGTCAATCTTCAGGCCACACAGCTTGTATCCTTTTCCAGCAGTAATTTTTCTGAAAATAAAAAATCAAGTTCCCAGAGTTCCTGCAAGCCTGTGGTTCCCCTAATGCGGCTTCCTCTTAGCTGTACTCCACACTCACACTTCCTCCTGAAGGAGGCTTCAGCCTGGGGCTATGCAGCTTGAAAGGAGGAACTTGAGTGCAGTCAGTGGCCTGTGATGCCCGATCCTGTAACATGTATTTAACATCCCCGAAGAGAGGGAAGGAAGATGATCCTACAGGAGCCTGTGACTGAGACACAGGAAAATCAGCATTTTAACTGGATAATATTCTTGGCTCTTACACTGTCCTGTGGTCAATGATGCTGCAAGCTGCTGGACCACAGGGGAATCGACCCTTTCATTCCCAGAATTGACACTTTCATTCCCATCTGAAAAACAGCCCTCTGTGTTCCTGCTCCTGCATTGATGTTTGAAACACCTTCTGTGACAGATGGGGTCTCTGTTTTTCCTTTTGCTCCTGGTAATTAGAGATAGCTTGCTGCAAGCTGTGTTAACTGAGGCTGATCTCTCTTTGGGAGGGAAGCCCCTCTTTGTGCCCACCCTAGCAGAATGGCTGCTGCAGCTGCTGTTACCACAGACTCACTGCACTAATGGCTCTTCAAGTTCTCTGCGGCATCTCATTTTGTCCCCAAACCCTCTTATTTGTCTTACTTTTAAGTAGCAGCCAGTGCAGGGCAAATTTGTGACTCACACCATGATACTGGTGGGGTAGATGGAGTGGAATCATGGGGCTGACTGGATAGCCCTGAGACAGGAGTGCGAGTGATGGGGTATTTGCAGGAGTGAGGAGTTGGTACATGGAGACAGCTTTTGTACTAAGACAAGCCAGAAAATGAGGGCCTCTTGGAAAACGACAGAGAAGGCTGGAGATAAGGCTTATATAATATTCTTAGAGGGGAGTGAGTGTGCAGTGCTGGCAGGGAAGTTGAGGTGTAGTTTGATGCTGGTCAGGGACTCTGGATTTTCCTTCTTTGTTCTTCCTTCTTAACAGCCCCGGAGAGTGCTAAACCTGCCAGGCAGTGCTCAAAAATAAGAAAACGTCTCCTTATAGTTATGGCAATGTCTTAACCATTTCATGATTTTATTTATTTTTTGAAGGATCACTTTCTATTACTGTCTTCTGATATTCACATTTTGTTAGCTCACATTTTACCTTTACTACATGTCATATGGGTTATAAAAAAAAAAAAAAATCTGTATGAAAGAAAAATTTTGAGGTTCGGAGGTAACCATATTTCTTCAGTGCCTAAGTCTTTAGGAAGACTGCTGTGTGTTACGAGAACTGGACACACTGCCTGGCAATGTATTTTTACAGTGCTAGAGATGGAAGTTTGAATTCAATTGAAAGTTTGGGATTGCCACTTGAATACAGTGGCTTAGGCTAAAGATGAACTTGCTCTGGGGAGCGCAGCCACAGCAGGAAAACAGGCTGAAATTTCAATCCTATTAATTCTAGTGGGCCTGGATTTTTCTCATTAAAGGTGGTTAGGGTTTTTTGGGGCAGATGGGAAAAGAGAGTATTTTCAGTGTGTACTTTTTTCTTGTTTGACATTTAAAAACTCACCCACATTCATGTCAAGTACAGATGTATGTGTCCACACTGGAGCCACTGCGGCAGTAAGTATTTATACCAGATCTGATTTTGATTCATTACACAGAAAATATTGCAAATGAGCAATTTCTTTGAAAGTATCTTTCTTGAGGCTGCAGTAAGAATTATTTGTCACTGTGTGGCAGTGTGCTACACATTACTTGCTGCTCTGATGTATCAGATGAGCCTTTTTGGAAGTGGCTAATGTTAATTACAGCCTTTTTACCCTCCTTTAGGTACCTCGTAAAAGCTTTTTTTATGCTCACTCTTTTACTTGTACCCTTTGTTTTATACAGTCCATAAAGCATATTGTGCTTTATTTTTTCAGTCTAATTACTGCTGTTAGATGTTGCCTTTTCTTTTCTCACGAGATCTATTTGGGACAGATGTTTCCGACTGTGCACGTCACAACTCTGGTTCAGAGGTGCACCCAGAAATGCTGATGATACTCTGAACATGATGAGCCTGCAGTGTCTAAACTAAAGTTACTGCTGTGGTGTGGCTTCATCTTTGAGATATATCTGACCTCTAGCCTGCATCATGGCATAAGCAGATCTTCTCTGTGGTCACTCTGATGCCTCAGTTCCTTCCTGTGCCTGAATGTATAAAGGTGATATGTGGCAAAAATTAAAACCGGTGGGGAAGCACAGATATTTAACTTTCTTTTACTAGTTTAGGCAGATTCTGGTGTTGGAAGGGAAGGGTGGCACACTGATTTCATCAAGACTGTCTCATCTTTGCTTATTGCTATTATGGTTTGCAAGTGCTGAAGTTATTGTCTGATCAAAGCTACAGACTGCTTGAAAATAGAAAATATAACAGTAGTTCTGGGCTGATGCATCAGAGACATCCCTCTGGTTGTCTGTTCTCTGTACTGCAAGTACCTTCAAAGGCAAAGTTTGTCTAAAGAGGCTGCTGCACATCTTTGAATGTACAGGTCCCTGAGATGTGAGCTCATGAGCAGGTTATGTCCTGTCTTTGTTACTCCAAGGAGGTTTCCAGCTGTTCCAGGTCATCTGTATTGTTTGCTTGGTTTCAAATGCTAGGCCTGGTTACTGCTAGGAAGATTTAATGCTTTACTCTGGAACATTGCTGGACCCTCTTTGCTGCTGTTAATAATAATGATGATGATAAGTCTTACGCGTCTTTTTCCTGCAGGTGGGAAACGGGAGACTGCGCCATTGTACATCCAGGTGCTGTCTGTGTTATGGTGAGGTTGCTGCCAAAGCTGTACAAAGAGGGACACTCTCAGGTGAGTCTGAACATAGCAAAGTGCCATCTAAACAGTGTCTGCTGCTTTTCTGTAGCTTCATTTCCAAGAATTGCTTACTCTTTGCAGATGTGGAAGTACTAAAATTTACCTAGAACACTGGAGGGAGGAACAGCGCAAATTTCACTGAGTCAGCAGATACAAGAACAACAAAGGCTCTTGGCTATCAGTTTGACTAAGTGTTTCTATACCTGTCTGATGCAGTGCATGGGTTTTGATCCCAGAATACTTACTGCAAAGGCACAAGTGTAGAAGTCCCTTGAAAATTGTTTAAAATATTGCTAATGGACCTAGCAACCAGAACAGTCTGGCTCTTTAGGCCTAATGGTCCATAAACTTTCAATGCAGTTTAGAATCTGCTTTGCTTTGTCAAAACTTCCATACACACACCCACTCTGAACAAGCATATTGCCTATATTGTATCTGCTATCTGGTCTAAAATACTTGAATACAGTTAAAATACATATGGAGGGATTGAAATAAAACCAGATTATTCATCCAGAGCTATGGAAGGTGGGAGTGCAACTAACTGCTGGCACATCCCAACTGTGTGTAGCGGAACCAAGCCATCAGCTAGTGAAATTTTCTTTATTACAGTAATTAATTTCTGAAAAACAAGTAGAACAGTAAATTGGATGAGAGAGAGTGTCATCAAGAAACTATTGGAGTTGGCTTTAGGGCTGAGCATTGTGAGAGAGAATGCCTCTCAGACCCTCAGTAGATGGCAGTGTTCTTAAAAATATGAAGGGCTAGAGCACAAATTCCAGCAATTTCAGTTACGTATTTAAGTGTGTTCATCTTTTCTTCCTTTCTCACTCCTTTTTTCTTAGTCAACAAGAAATTATTACTGATAGTGTTTGTTTAGTATTGCTGTTGTGAATAGGATTGCCCCAGGTAAAATGAGACCACTGTTATGCAGGGTCCTGAGTCAGACTCCGGCTAGGAGTTAATGCATGTCCTGAAGAGTTTTTCATCAAATGACCCACAAAAAGGATAAAGGAAAAACAGATTTTTTTCTGGCTAATTCTATTTAAAAGTGGGTGAGAGAATGAGTGGAACCTCATGTCCCGTAGCTTGAGCAGCTCACTGATGCTGCCAGATAGTGACACAAAAGGCTGGACTTTAGTACCTTTAATCATAACATATATTACTGCATTTCCCCTTGTGAAATGAGATGCTGCTTGGAACACAGGAGTCAGGCAAGATCTGATGCAGAAGATGGACCTTAATGACTAGTGAAGATGAACTACTTGGTAGAAGGATAATAACTGAAGGAATTTCCCTTTGAATAGATATATTCTGTCCCAAACAGGGCACTAATCTTTCTTTTAGTGCAACAGTGTTTGACAGCTATATGAGAGATGAAATAATTTCTTTGTGGATGGAGCTTTTTTACAGCAGACTTTCATTCAAAAATCTAAAGGGACTTCTTGCTCTGAGTTTAAGACTGAGTCAAATAGTACATTCTTTAGGAGCAATGGTGAAGAACAGAGAGTGACTTGTCTCTTTCTGCTTGTTTTAGTGCTATGATAGATCTTTTAGGCTCAGGTGGTCAGGAGTAATCTGGAAAAATCTTCAGAGTCAGTTCAGGTCACGTGCAAATCCTTTGCTTTCACAGAAATGGCAATGAGAAAGCACTGCTTTTACAGAAACATTAATAGAACTCAATAAAATTAATGTACTTTAATTTTGACCCTCAGAGATAATATCCATTTCCTGCCAAATTTGTTGCTTCTCAGTGACCTTTGTCAGACCCAAGCAGTGATGGGCTGAAGCAATGTTGAGCCTGTCAGCATAGAAAAAACAGGTGGTCTTGCACTTCAGCCATTTCTTCTGACTATCTAGAATGACAATTAAAAGCTGAGGAGAATAGATTGGTGGTTGCATATTACTGCCATTCCTAGGTATGATCAAAAATCATTTGAATGTCATATGGGTATGAAAATTTGTTTAAAAGCCTTAAAACTCCTCAAGAGACAGCCTTTGAGTCGGTAAACTGTATTTAGAGGATATTGCTCATGTTCATGCCTAGGACTGGTGCTAAGCCAGTTCCCATCAAACTGCATACAGTTTGACCAAATACAAGGTGGATTTTCCTTTTATTAATATGCTGCCTGTTCAGTGATGAAAGATAGCATTGTCACATGTTTCAAAAACTACGTACAAGTAAGACAGGTAAACATCCACTATATACATGGCTCAGGATATTCAGTTTCCCCTCAGACATATCTCATCCTTGTCTGGCATTTTGGAACGGTGGCTTTTAAGACTGCAGAGTGTCATGCCAGATCTTTTCCATTTGCGTTGTCAGATAAGGAGATCTCCTAGATCTGACAAGGCTGGATAAGGGAAAGAAAACTTTTGAGAAGAGAATCAAAGCATGATTCAGTTCTGTGTCATCATCCTGGCAGGTTTCTTGTGAGTACAGACAAAAAGATCCTCACATGATTCATTATGTAAATTATCTATACTTTTGTTAAACAATATTATTGCTTCCACAGCTGGATTTGTCCTCTCTATTTTTATCCATGTCTCTCTTGTGATGAACTGCTGTCATATTCACTAAAACTAAAACGTGCATCAATAAGGACTTTGCACCTTTTAAAAAGACCTTTATCCCTGTTTTAGATTTAGCCTAAACTAGTTGTTCTCACTGCAGATGTTAATAGCATAACACTTTCCAAGTATTTGTACTTGTTAAAAACGTAAATTCTTTCTAAACTGAAAAGGTCTCTGACATAGATATGGCTCACGGAAGACTGTGTGACATTTGAGATTTGTCTGCCTTCAGACATATATTACTAATATCACTGCTAATGTAACTCAATATCACAGCGAATTCCTAAATTACTGCACTGCGTTATCTGCACAAGGAAATTCTTTGGGTATTTGGCCAGAGCTTCATTCCCCTTTGGGTTGTGCAGCCAAGGCTTTGGGAGAAAGGAAAGGAGAATGGACCAGAACTCTGGTAGGAGGAAGGAGACTAGAAACACCCTGGCAGTGAGTCCTCCAGGCTGGGCTGGTAGCTGAAGGTCAGCTCTTTCCCCTGAGCACATTCCTGCAGGCTTTGCTCCAGCCTTGTCTCCTGGGGGATTTTTCTTTGCTGAGCCTGTTCTGATTACAGCACAACCTTTTTTTTAAAAGAAAATGCACAGCCTGTCTGCATGTTTCTTTTCCAAGGTTATTTTTGGGCTTTTAGTAAGAATTTTGCTTGTTCATTGATCAGCCAACTTCTGAAGCTTTCACTGTTTATACAGACCAAGCAATTTTCCTCCTGTGCTTCCAACCCCACAGCCTGCTCTTTTATTTGTCCTGTTTCTCTTGCTATTCACTTTCTCCTTAAAAAGCAGCCAGTGTCTCTGAAGTTGCACTAAAATCTTGGTAAGGTACCCTGGACTGAAGAGGTAGGAACTCTGCCAAGAATCCCTGGCTAACTATACTGAAGATCATTTTCCACTTTGTCTTGTTTTTCATGCAATCGTATCATTTATAAGGTGGCACACAGAGGCAGCTTTGCCTTCCTCTCAGATGTCTGATGAACATCATATTGTAGCACTGCACAGTAGCTTAGAAGAATGAGGAGACACTGCATTCAGATAATACTGTGGGGAAAAATATACTGCAACTAAATGCAATTTGGCGAGCAAGAGGTCTGTCAGACCACCAGAAGTAACAAAAGGATTCTTAACGTTACAATGAGATTTTGTTGCCTGGCTTCAAATGGTCAAGGCTTGCTGTTATATTTTCTCTAGAAGGCAATAGTAGCCCTGGTATTCATATGAGGAAAGCTCTGTAGCTTCTCTTACACACAAGCTGTAGCAAGGGGAAATGTGAAAAGCCTGATGGAGATGGTATAGTTTATGTGAGGCATTTAACTAGGCCCTATCTAGGTCATGTTTTTGGAAAAGTAGAAACAGTTCACGCAGTTCATAGTACTTTTTTCCCTGTCTACTTGCAAGGAGTGCATGAACACAAGTTATTCTGTAACTTTGTAAAACCGGTTATACATACTGTCAGCAAAGTAAGTTTTGCTTGTTAAGGTCAGTGGGTGAGAGTTAATCAGCAAAATATTGTGATAGAATGGGAAAGTGCTTGCAGCTGGGAACTACGTATCAGGAATTTGAGCGGTGATGAATTTATGAATTATCTGGTTTTTATAACATTTTAAGGAAAATAAAATTGCACAGATGATTTTCAGAAGTGACTCAAACTCTCTACGGACAATGGGTTTTAAGCTGATGGATGTCTACCTTTTCTTTTGAAAGCATGATTTAAAATCCTGGGTCGCTTGGAACTTTTTGAAAGTGCTACTTTCGATGCCTTGATTTCTTCATTAGTAAAACTAAATCTCTGTTATGTTAGGAAGTTAATTATAATTTTCTATGAAGGGCTGCTAGCTTTTCAAGTGAGAGGTGCTCCTGAGATTGAAAAGTAAGTTTGCTTTTTGGAATTGCACACAGAATTATTGCTGTATCATTCTTAAACCTAAGAAAATTACATCCTTTTGAAATGAACCCACACTGCTAAAGATTCAAAGTTCTTGCTCATCTTAAACATAGAATAATCATTTTGAAGGTGAATAACAGTGAATTAAATTCAGCTACCAAATTTTGAAACTAGGGGCTCTTAGGAACAAGAATCTGGGAACTACTTAAACAGATTGGGCAAATTGCTAGGTGACATTTTGCCCTTAAGACTCTAATCTGAGGCAGAGCTGTGAGCCCAACTACATTCTAACGGCACCTTCAATATCCTGATTCATGGTGCAAGTAATATGTGTTAGGAAAATCAATCCATGCATATAGAAACACACAGCCTGGTTTCCTGGCCACCATTAATATTTCCACTAAAATCTCATTTTACTGGAACTAAGATCCATGAAAATGGCACATTTTATTCAAAACAAGGCAATACTGGTATTGACAAAGCTGTTAAGCTAATGAAAACAATCAATTTTTTTGTATGCCATTATGCTTTTATTGGATTTATTTTGGAGTAAACCAGTAGTTTCACTTAGTCAAGACCTGTGTCCTTCTCTGTTTTCACATGGTTTTATACGTGCAGATACTTTCCTGCATCCTGTCAAAAATGGAGTAAAATAGTAATTAAAAGATCCAAAAAGTTGTAAGTGAGGCTTTGATACACTGTAGCAATAAGTGCCTCTCTGTGAAGGATAGTGTAGTTCAGTCTGGTGGACGATTTCTGTGTATAATGAGATGCACACTGAAACTTGTGTCACTGAGAATGAACAGTTATTCAGAGAGAAGAAAATGTTATCCAAAGAACTCGCCCCTCAGATATCAAAAATAGTAGTTGAGTTTACAAATGCAATATGTATGTTGCATTGGATGTGCTAGTATTATTGTCGAAGTGTTGCAATCGGGGCTTTTTGTTGCTGAGCACTTTGAAAATAAATTGCTTGTTGGCTTTGAATTTGTACTGGCTTTGAGTTTGGTCTGGATGCAAAAGAGCTAAATTCCTCTTTACATTTAATAAGCTAGATTATTCTGAATCCAGTGAAGTTGCTTCTCATTCATGTTATAAAATCAAATCCCAATGTCCTAATCTGCACGTCTGCCACCATTGTCCTTTTCTTTAAAAGTTTGCATAGATATTTCCTAGAAGAGCAAGTGAGAAAGCCAAAGAGCTCTTGGGGGTGGGGAACATTTCATATTTCATATATGGGGAATATTTCATATTAAAGATTTGTGTTTAAATACATGATGCATAGTTAGTTTTGTGCAAAAACTAGTTAGGTCAATGGGGTAGGCTCCATTCCTAATTGGGAACAAATTGCTCTAAAGATAATTTATGAGAATTGAGATATTTCTTTAAGACTGTTAAGAAGCAATAATGAAGTAAAGCTTCAATTCAGCAAAACATGTAGAGAAGTGTTTAAAACAAAGTAGGTGTTTCATGATATTGCTAGATACGGTTTTGTTTAAGAACAGTGCTTTTAGAATGAAGAGTAGACCATGTCAATATGACTCTCCACCGTTCTTAATGTTAAATATATTCTGAGTTACTGTGTTGGTCTTGCAGTTTATGCCTAATAACCTGTCCTTGGTGGTGGTCCGTTCTTTTGAATGAGAGCCGATTGTTCTCTTCCTTCACTACCATAGTGTTGTGGCAGGAAAGCTCAACTGTGGATGGCTGAGCAGCTACTCAGATGGATATATGCACACTGTTCAAGTGCAGAGCTTTATAGAACAGCCATGCAGTTGCATTGAGCCTCTGGCCTTAGAGGCTTCTTTTCTGGGCCAGATTTTTGCACTCAGAGATTTGACAATTGAAGAAAAAAAAAAAAAAATCAGTCACCATGTACAGTTTTATTTCCAGCCACTGACTTCAGTTCTGTGTCTGTTTCAGCTTTCACAGGAAATCCAATGTGCTGTGGTTGATCATATCCAGTCCCTGGTGAAGTCAGAGAAGAGCCGCCAGGTGATGTGTGGATCTGGCTTGCTGAGCACCATCATAACTTCCTGTCAGGATGCCTTCCGCAATGAAAGCCATCCACTGCATCTGCCCCTCACTAGAGTGTTTGAGAAGCTTGCATCACAGGCTATTGAGCCAGACGTGTTAAGGTATCAGATTGTATCTAATGAAACAAATTTGCTTTAGTGGTGCAAATTTTTTGCAAAGTTTGTGTAATAGTTAAATACTTGATGTAGTGCTCTGATTCAGCAAGACTCTTAGTCTTTTGTTTCAAGTCTCAGTTAATACTACTTACATATTGATCACAGGGTATATGCTTAAATGACTTACTGAAGATGGTATGAGTCCGTAGTGTTCTGCTGCATCATCTCTGCAGGGGTTGTAAAGCCATTTATGAATGGCAACTAATTAAGTAATTGCAAAACAGCTGGGGTTATTCAGGGTTATTCTCTCCTGGTATCCATATGGAGAAGCTGTTTCCTAAAGAGTAAAAGTGACTTTCTCTTAGCTAGGATCCATGTCAATGATAGATGCAGAAATAAAAAGTGTAGTCTTGTTTCTCAGTCTGTGTTGTTTCTACTTTGAGGATGTACTTTCTTCTTTAATGCTAACAAATGCTAGGCATGAGAGTACCTAATAGAGATCAGAGTGCAGATGAAGCTGTATATGCAGTGGAAGACTGGATTTATTTTACTCGAAAAAGGAAAAAAATTTTTTAAAAAAAAAAAAAAAAAAAAAGGGCAAAAAACCCCCGTTTTTTTTTTCCTGAAAAATTAGTAGTATTCAAAAGTATTGCTGAAGAAAATAAACCTTTGATTTATTTCAATAGGAAAACCTTGATAGGGGAAGTGTAAAGCAAAACAAATATTTGTGATGATACAATTGAAAACCTTCCTTCTGTTTTATTTGGGATGTCTTTAAAATTTGGTATCCAAGAAGGAATCATAGAATAGTTTGGGTTGGAAGGGACGTTTAAAAGTCATCTAGTCCAACCCCCCTGCTGTGGGCAGGGACATCTTCAACTAGATCAGGTTGCTCAGAGCCACGTCCAACCTGACCTGGAATGTTTCCAGGGATGGGGCATCCACCACCTCTTTGGGCAACCTGTTCCAGTGTTTCACCACCCTCAGCGTAAAAAAAAGTCTTCCCTGTATCTAGTCTAAATTTACCCCCTTTTAGTTTAAAACCATTACTCCTTGTCCTGTTGCAACAGGCCCTGCTAGAAAGTCTGTCCTCATCTTTCTTATAAGCCCCCTTTAAGTATTGCAAGGCCGCACTAAGGTCTCCCCGGAGCCTTCTCCTCTCCAGGCTGAAAAACGCCAACTCTCTCAGCCTTTCTTCACAGGAGAGGTGTTCCATCCCCCTGATCATTTCCATGGCCCTCTTCTGGACCCACTCCAACAGGTCCGTGTCTTTCTTATGCTGAGGGCTCCAGAGCTGGACGCAGTACT
>NW_008795129.1:6303938-6330131 GCF_000699145.1 Aptenodytes forsteri
GTCCCTCTGGTGTGTCGACCGCACCACTCAGCTTGGTGTCATCTGGAAACTTGCTGAGGGGGCGCTCGATCCCACTATGTCATTGATGAAGATACTAAACAGTACTGGTCCCAGCATGGACCCCTGTGGGATACCACTCATTGCCAACCTCCATCTGGACATTGAGCTGTTGACCACTACCCTCTGGATGTGACCATCGAACCAATTCCTCATCCACTGAGCAGTCCACTCATCAAATCCATACCTCTCCAATTTAGAGAGAAGGATGTTGTGGGGGACCATGTCAAAGGCCTTATAGAGGTCCAGATAGACAACATCCGTAGCTCTTCCCTTGTCCACTGATGTAGTCATTCCATCACAGAAGGCTCCTAGGTGTAGAAAGTTGGTCTCCAGAGGGCTGAGCTGTATTTGCATGGTTATTATGACTCCAAAGTATCTGGCGTGATTGTTTTCCTTTTTTTGTTGCTTTCTTCTTTTTTTCACGTTAGGCAATTTCTTTGGTTGGGAGGTTCTGCCCCGCTGCCTTCTAGGCCCAGCACAAACAGGACCAAGGCCCTTTCATGTCAGGGCAGTGATTCAGCTAACGCAGCTTGGAATGAAGGTAAGCACACAATGAACAGCTTGTTGCTGATACAGTAGCTGTTATAGATGTTTCTGTAATGACAAGAAACTGCTGTTGGAGAAGGTTTCTTCAAGACAGTCCCAGTGAAGGTGGCGTATGCCTGGATGTCTTAGACTGGGTATTGCCCGGGTTGGGTGGTACTTGACCAACACTGAGAGCTGATTTAATGACCAGCAGAGATCAAATTATAATATGTGTGCTGAAGCCAGATGCTGACATAGACTCAGACTTTGCTGGATCACACATGGAAGCGATCTGTAAAAATACTAATCATATTCCACAAACCAAGGGGAGTGTCTCCTGGGTTTGCAACATGTTTTCCCTGTGGTTTATAGCTAGAAACAGAATAAAGATGTGAATAAAGAGCACTGCTTTTTGTAATCCCTAGGATATCCTAGTAGTCTGCCTTGCTTATACAGGCCATTTTCCATCCAAGTCCTTTCTCTGTTCTAACATATTATGCAGGTGAAAGGCTACAGTGGTAGCATTTGGCGCTTAAACTGTTCTCATGCCTATGAGACACCTGATACAGCATGGTGCAAATTTGGGTCTTATGTTCTTTGCAGTCATTCTTCAGATCTTCTCCCATGTGTTGGTTGTAACCATTCTGTTATGGCAGAATTGAATGGTCTGTGTATAAGAAAAATGGAACCAATGGGTCAGGAACCTTTTTTACTAGAGGTGAAGTTTGGAGCTGCCTGAAGATGTGTGGGGAGAAAATACGGCTATCGCTTCTCTAAGCTCATCTCTTCTGCCAGCCTCCCATTTTGAAATTCCTTCAGTGCAATATTTTTGTGTATTGCTGAGGATGTGTTAGTTGAAGAGCATGCAGCACTGTTCTTAGCAGTGATGAACTGAATATGGGCAAAGCCTGTAACTGAAAAAAGTATTCCAGACACTGATCTAGTTAGGCACTATGTTGATCTTGTAGGTTCAGAAGAGGACACGGTGGACAATAAAACTGATCCTCAGACAGTTGTGCCTGTCTGCAGCTCTCCTTGGGCGTCTAAGGGATCTGCATTGGCACTCCAGACTGCAATGAGTCTCATCTCCATGGCATCACCTCGAAACTTCCAGCTCCGCAGCACTGCTTTGGCTCCATCGTTTGTGGAGTTTGACATGTCCATGGAAGGATATGGGTATTGCTGCTGTTGCTTTTCTCTTTAGCTGCTCTGCAGTCTCCAAGCCCTTATTCTGGACACGGCAACTAATCACACCTCTCTCCATCTCAGTCAATCCTTGTGCTCTATCACTGCCTTGCAGCAATGTTGCCAACCTATTTTGTTGTTGTCTTATTGCTGATAGCCTAGACTCTGCCTTGCTACCATGATTCTGTGGTATTAAGTCACTGGTGACCTTCAGGGATGATTTTATGTTTCTGATGAACAGGTGCTTGCTTGCTTTTGTAGGTGTTTATACCTCCCTACCTTGGCCACTGTCATGGGACCGAGTGCAGAGCAATCTGTCTCAGGAGGAATTGGCATGGGTAAGTACTCTGACTCACCTACAGCTTCCTGAAAGCACTGGCTTTTCAGCTCCACTTGAAAGCATTCAACGTTTGTAAGAAATGGCAGCAAATAAGCTGTGTGTTTCAATACACTTCCATGCCTATGTCCCAGTCCAGCTCTGAGCTGTAAAACTCAGACTGCTCACCAAAATGCAGTATCAGATGCAGCTTCATAGTGTGATGCATTAGCATTAACATCAGCAATACAAATTTAAAGCAGGCTGCTAAGAAAACACTCTTAACAAGTAAAAGCCACCAGATTTTAGGGTAATCTCCCACGGAAGGAATAGAAACTGTCACTTTAACATGAGATGGGATTCTCCTATAGATCAAAACCCTCTATTGGGTGAACTGGGAAATGGCTGTACCTCTTGCTTCCCGAATTTTGTGAACTTTGAGAAAACTTGTTTCTGGCTCAGTGCTTCCCAATTGATGAGCTCCGTGGCATGGAGATCTAGTAGTTATTTCTCATCAGTCAATTTTAGGTCATTTATACATGTGCACACACTCACATGTGCAGTCTCTATGATATTGAAGATAGGCAGTGAAATCTAATAGAACAGAACAGAAATTAAACCTCATATTCCAATGCTGGTTCTTACATGGTTTGGGCTACAAATGAAACAGAAAGCAGTTTGCTAATGTCTACAGAGGGAAACCAGCTTCCTCACTGCCTTTTTGTTTCCTGTCTGCAGGCACCAGAATGTTCCCTCCCTCAAGCGGCCTGACTCTCTCCTGCTGGTTTCTCATTAGCAAGTTTGGTTTGGTGCACAACAGTCACCCACTCCGTTTCTTCACAGTTGTGAGGCACATGTCAAGAACAGAGCAAGAATTTGTTTGCTTTTCAGTAAGTTTCGTCCCGCAGGACCGTTCTTTGGTCATTTCCACAGAAGAAGTGGAATTCCAGCCGCTCGGTAAGGCTCTTCTCGGTCAAGCTGCAGTGCTGTGTCCTCTGATTATCTGGAATTTTTCATTAACAAATTTCCTCTTCTTATAAGTACCCAGGACATTAATGAGACTTTTTATCTCTTCAGTTTTCTTCTGGCAGCCTGTTGTGATTGTAATTCTTGGTCATATTTCAGTTTTAAGTTTGCTGTAGGCATTGAGAATTATTTTATGGGCTGCAATATGTGATAAAACTTACAGATATTCTAAGGAAGACTTCTGAATGCCAGTTATATTGTTGTGTGTCCTTGTGGGGTCTGGACTTGAACCAGCTGGTCCCTGTCTGTTCTGTGTGGCAGTAGGCAGGTTTGGAGAGTAGGACTGAGGAGTTTGGGAGTGATCTAGCTTCCTAATCAAACAGCTCATTTCCTCTCCGCACTTTTAGAATGTTTTCTATCATGCCAGCCTAATAATCTTTTTTCCTTGTTGACATTTATCCCTTTCTCCTTATTGAGTATAGTAGGTACTTCAAATGTGAATGTAATTGAACATTGCAGAGGAGGTTGGGAATGGAGTGGGAATAGTAGCTCGGATTTTTTTCATGTACAGCTGACATTGTGTGAGTGCTCTGATTCCTTTAGATGACGTCAAAAATACCAGCTTGCCTCTTTTCATAAAAACTACAAATTAATGTACAGAGTTTTATCATCTCATGAATTCACTAGGAATTTTTTCTGTGTCAGCTAACTCAGTGAATATCCTGAGGGGTTCTCTTAGAGAATATGTTGACTTTGTCCTAGTTCAGTCTAGTTTTGCAGCATTGAGGCAGCTAGCAGGTGTTATTTGGGAGTATGGCATATTGTATGCTGGAGGGATCTTGAGAGTTGTGCGAGTCTCAGGTCCTGACAGTAGACCATCAGGAAATGTTTTAAAGACATAGAATCATAGAATCATTAAGGTTGGAATAGCACCAAATCACTCTATACCCGCAGAGAATCATGTTCTTTGTGTCACATTTCATAGCTGTGTTCCAGAGGCAGGGGAAAGGGAGAGAGACTTTCTGTTGACTGCCCCCTGTTTTTGCTGTTACAGATATCATGGAACCTGAGGGTGAGGTCCTAAATCCCTCCCCGTTTCCCGGGCAAGTCCAGTTTGGCTGTGGCAAGCTGCTGGTCACTGGCCAGTGGCATCATCTCACAGTGACAGTTGCTAAGGAAGCAAAGAAGAACTGCATTGTGTCAGCTTATATAAATGGTCAGATGCTTGGCTCTGCAAAGGTAAAGGCTCTCTGCATAGATCTTGTGCCTGACATTTGCTTTTCATTGCTTTTCAATTTCACCTCCCCATGCACATACCATGACTTTTCAGTATTAACCTGAGAGACTCAAAGCATAGTGATCTGCATACACATGTGCCACTCTGTACTGTGCGTGAGTGGAGTCAGAAATCCATACAAACCAGGGTGTATTTGTGCTGCTTTTCAGAAGTATGTTATCGGCTTATACTGATGCTTTGAACTAGTTCCCCCCTCAGCATGCAGATAACCCAGGCAATATTGAGTGGTTACACTCATCTGAGAGTTGGGGTTACCTAGTTTGCAGGTAGCTCAGGGTTATGTTGATGAAATTCAGTTGTATCCTTAGGCCAAAATTTTCTGAATTGACTAGTGATTTTGAGGATCTCTCAGTTTACACCCAAGATTTTCAGAAGTTGTCAGCTATAAAAAGTACATCACATTAAGGTGTGACCAGAGAACCCTAAACCGAAGGTGCTTTGGATTTAGGCTAAAACCTGCAAAGGTGAGGAGTTACGTAGGGAGCCTCCATTTTTGAAGAAAGGCCTGGAAAAGGGGAAAGGTCACAGAGAAATAAGCTTCTGTGACTGGCTAGCTCTTTGCAAGAATCCCAGGATGGATGGAATTTCCTCAAGCATCTTACACAGGCTTGTTTCAAGCTGTCCTCTTCCTGTTACACCCATTGAGCAATCAGCTGATGAGTCAGTGGCCTTTTTCCCACTGGCACTCTAAGCATTTGAAAACAGATAGATGTTCCTCCGGGCTAGTTGTTCAGTGTGTGGGATAGCTGTTGAATTAAAATAATACTTCTTTGTTGAGTTAATAGAAGTGAAAGAAATGTTTCAATTAGGAGAAATTTGTAAACTTCAATGATATCAACTCATGAGTTCATTGCAAATGTTGGTGTAGCTACTATTTCCCCTAATGTGCCATTTCTTGTGGTGTTCTTGTTGCACAGGAGTCAGTTTCAGGTTGCATGAGATATCACGAGAAAGCAATCCAAATGCACCTGAAGGGTTCATAATCTACAGGATAAATGAGAAGAGCACCTGGTTTATATTATCATTATCATCATGCTCCTGGTTTTGAAGCTAATCTCAAATTATTTCTGAGATTTGATTTTTGGTTTTTGAATGTCCCAGGCTGGCAGTGTTGAAAATGCAGCCTATTTCTATTGCAGCTCTGGTTGGTATGGTGTTTTTCTGTTTTTGTTTTTGAATAGACTCCTTTTATTAATTGAAACTTGGAACCTTGGTCTCTTCCTTCTTGTTCCGATATTTCAAATCAATCTCAACACATGCAAAGCTCACTTGTGTGTTTTATACTTCCCTTGTAAAAGCAACCTGTTTAATTCCAAATATTCTCTTTCCCATACTTGAGAAAAATGATCTGTCTTCTAAATGCCTTTTGGGACCTATATCCATTTCAAGAATGAAAATTTAATTTAATTTGCCTTCCTTCAAATGAGACTGAAAGTCATCAATAAAACTAGGCCTAAGCATTGCAATTGATTAAAGAATTCACAGCAAATGTGTTTAACATACAGTGAAACAGCTCATAATAAATAAACAAGCCTTTAGTAAATAAAAGATGGTCCCAGTGCTGGGGTCTCTGACATGATGCAAGCCTTCACCCTGTTGTGTAAGGTGAGGAAAAGATTGTGTAAGAAATGAGAATTGCACAAAGGTTGTTAACAATACCAAAAGCTATTTTTGGTGGTGGAGCTGGGGTGGGGGGTGGGTTACTGTGTTGTATCAAACCTAATATTTGTTCACTCAAGTATCAAGTTCTGCCTCCTAATATTGACCAGCCCTGTCTTCTACATCTCAGTAGTCAGAGATCAGTAAAAGCTAGGAGTCTCTCATCCTAACAGCAAATTGTTAAAGGCAGGGCTAAGCCCTGAAGTACAATATAGTTTCTCTCCACCAAAAAAATTCCAACTACTTCCTACTAGAGCTGTCCATATTTAAATAAAATAATAGACTCAATTTAGGAGGCTGAATCCTTATTTTGATACCAAAAATAAATGATCCAATTTCCTAACCTATGTCATTTTCATTGAAGCTAACTGATGCACTTGGACACTCTACACTCTTCAGAAACTGTTTATTCTCTAGGTGCCTAGTACAAGGTGCAATCTGTAACTTGGCTTTCTGTGTTGAAAGTCACAGTCTGAATTATGAAGTTAAGAACAGGAAAAATAAGTCTGGGGTCAAGACAGAGTTTTTCTTTGCCAACACTTGAAATGATTTTGACTGTGTTTTTTTGAACAAAAAGTAGGCTTGAACATTTCAAAATGCTTACGTTTGTGATACTTTTGAAAGTCCAGTTTCTAATCAGTAGTTGATAATTGTGTTGCACAGCTGACTGAGACTTCATTGAGGAAAGAGGTGGCAGGCAGTACCTTCCAGGGCCAAGACCTTAAGGCACCTCGAGTGTATTGAGTCCCCTCAGTGAATTCTTCTTCTGTTGCAGATGCAGTATCTCCAGCCCTTACCAGGTAGCTGTATGTCCATGGAACCCTCTTCCTTTATTGATGTCTATGGGTACATAGCTACTCCTCGAATTTGGAAACAGAAGTCCTCCTTGACCTGGCGCCTTGGCCCTACATACTTGTTTGAAGAAGCCATCTCTGTGGAAACCATGGAGGTGATTAATAAGCTTGGCCCACAGTACTGTAGCAATTTCCAAGCAGTACAGCTTCAAGGTATGTGATAATTCTCATATCCATCACTATTTATTTGTCAGGGCAATGCTCTTTTTGTTCTTATAATCTGCTATTAGTATTCCAACTGTGCCTAGAGCTTGCTCCAAAAGCCTGGAAGTCTGCGTTACTGAGTGTTGTACAAGATTGTAGTAGGATACCATGAGGATCTTGTAACATACTATAAATTGGGCAGAAAAAGAAGGGCAGGAATCAAGCAGCAGAGAGAGCTGGAGAGTAGAGGGATAACATGTCCTTGAGGAGATGTAAGACTGTAATTTCTGTTGGACAAGCATTAAAGCAACAGCTTTGTAACTGAGACATTCTGCATTTATGGTGCTACAGAAAAACAGCAGAAAAAGAAGCATCATTTTTAATTGCAAATGCCTGCAGAGTAGGAAAGAGCACAGGGGAGAGAGGGGTAGGGGAATAAGTTACATTCCATTTAATGAAGAGGCTTTTTAACTAAAGTATACTGTTAGCTTCAATTATTAAACAGGCTGACAAAACATTTCAGTTATTGATTACAGTTTGTTCAACAAGTAGTGCATTCACCTCTGTACTAGAGCTTGGGATGAAATGGGATGGTCATGTCCCATTTGAAAAGAGCAGAATAATCCCAGCTGATGATGCTCCAGCCTAAAGCAAAGTGAAAAGACTGGCTGAAAGTACTCCTTCAGGATGCTGTCTATCTAGACCAAAAAAATCTCCAAGTCAAGCATGGGAAGGTGTTGTTGAAAGAGAAATTATATCAAAATACAGCCCTAAAATAAAAATATTACCAATAGGAGTCAGAAGGATTTGATTTTTGAAGTGTTGAGTCTTTATGAAGTCCGGGGTGCTTGTTCTCTGCACACTGGTCTCCCCAGCTGACTTTAGTACTAATCATGGATTGTGGCCATCTGACTCCAGCGATGCCCTGATGCAGGGAAATCACAGGGGCACTATTCAATATGTGATCTCATAATTGTGAAATAATCTTTCTCTCTTCCCACCCCCCTGCTTCTCTTTTTCTTTTTTTTTTTTTTTTTTTTTTGGGGGGGGGGGCAGGGTGGGGAGGTGGTACCTAACATCTCCCTGTTCCATCAAAACACCCAAAGAAACTTTTCTAATGGAAATTTTGACTTAAAAAAAGTTTCGGCACAAAACACCAAAATATTATGGTTTATTCCTTAAAATGGGTTTATGAACTTGTTGCGAACAGCAATTTGAATTGTTTCAGCAGTTTGAATTGTTTCAGCAGTGTTGTGTCCCATCTCACCAGTATCTCATTGCTTCTCACTAATCAGCAGCAGCTGTGCGGAGGCTTAGCCATAAGTCTGTGTCCTACTGGAAGGGAAATAGGTGACACAGTTTTGGGGCATTTACTTCTAGTTAATCTTCATGTGGAATATGTGCTAGTTCTTTTTGCCTATAAGGGCTGTGTCACCAGCATTAGTAAACAGTTTCATAAATCAGCTGTTTTCCCAATCTCCAAAATTGTCAAAAATACAAGATTTTTTTTTTTTTAAAAGGTACACATAGTTTTTCCAAGTGCGAGCAGGAACAGAAAATTCTTTAAAGAAAAGCATGTGAGAATTTCATAAAATCATTAAACTGCTGAACCTGGTAGTTTTTACAAGCTTCTGATATGTTGTGAGTTGGCAGCTCTAAACTTTTGCCTCTGTCCTTTTTCTTCCACATGAATCCTTGCTCCTAGTACCTCTGAGAAAGCTCCCAGTAACGTGGAAGACCTCAGGTGTTTTCTCTGCCCAGAAAGTTTGTTTATATTGTGTGAACAGAGAAAGGTTTATTCTGGACTTTTTGAGCTTCGTAAGATACTGGGAGAGGAGGTAGGACTGGGACTTCATAAGATATGGGAGAGGATGTCGAACTACTTCTTATGGGACTTCATAAGATATTGGGAGAGGATGTAGGACTTACCCAAAGCAGTAACTAGAGGAGACAAGCCAAGCATGTCTCCTACTGGTGCTTACGCTGGCAAGCTGCCATGGACTGTGTTGCAAAGGGTGAGGGCTTTTTTCTGATTATAGTTAAGTCAAAATCAAATTCCTATCTAAACTTCGGTTTCCTCCAATTATTTTTCATCTGCCTCTCTACTGTCTCACATGCTGAGCATGCAAAGTTCCTTCGGAGGTTTATAGTCTCTCTTGTTTTAGGTGAGGACCAGCACAGTGATCATAATCCTACACCTCTGGTGGCAGAAGAGAAGATTTCTTTTGGAATCAACGCCATGTGCTCATCTCTCACTACGGTCCAAGATATAAAGAGCTCCTACAATGAAGTGGATGGCCGGCTGATTGCCAAAGAGGTCACAAATTTCCTTCATTTGTCTTAAACACATTTTCTCTTGTTTCAAACAGCAAAGTTTGTGACTTTGTCTTAATTACATACCTTCAGTGATTTATTTTTTTTCCAGCTTCTCTTCCCATTCCTTAACTCCATTCTACTCATGGTTTTGTTTTCATCTGTGGAGATGAATAGACTGGACAGTGTGAACACAATGTTAAAAGCCTTTCTTGAAACAGCAACAGAAGCCATAGTTTTCAGGTCTAATGATAATTTGTTTCAGTCTGTGATTTCTTAATGCCTTCACAATGACCTTTCACATTCTATCCTAGCATTCTTGCCAATGTCAGGCCTGCTGACGTGTCAAAGTAATGGGGTTGTGTGATATTTTAGGCGGGTGAACGTTTGTCCTAACAATCAACTTTGAAGGAGAAAAATATGGTTTTCATAGTCTAAAAGTAATAAAATAATCTAAAAGATTAGAGCGTCTTCTTGTTACTTTTTGTCTCCCCAGTACTACCATGGTTTCTCTGAGGATGTCTCTTTTATCTGTTTTAGATTGGAATTAACTCTCGGGACAGTTCAACTCCAATATTCCTGGCTAAGAATACTGCTGGACACCTCTCAGGTTCCTTGCGGGCTATTGGGTCAGTTGCTGTGGGCCAATATGGTAAATGTGCTATGCCTTAATGTTTCATATTTTTTAAGAGTTGGACCTTTCTCTGTCCAATAACAGATTTAGTCCATGTAACTTCCTGGTAAAGTAACGCTGCAATTTTCTAGGGGTAAGAGTGTTCCAGTCCCGTCCAGCAGCTACTAGCCTGAACTTCATTGGAGGCCCTGCCATTCTCCTGGGTCTCATTGCTATGGCCCATGATGACCACACCATGTATGCAGCTGTCAAAGTCCTGAACTCCATCCTGAACAGTAGCCCAATGAGTGAAAAATTGATGAGGCACATGGGTGGATACCAGGTAGATGCTCTGTTGTTCATTCATTCTGGGTTTAGTCTTATCCCAAAACTTAACAATGGCAATGAACCAAGCATAGCCCTTATGGTTGGAGCTTTGTAAGTTATGAGATCTTTGAGAGGGCGATATAGGATAGTGCTCTAAATCCTCTGCTTACAATCTCTGGGAACCTCTGTAACAGTATATCTGCTGATGGGAAGGTGAGGACAGATGCCTCATGGTCAGACATGATCTAATAATGGAAGGTGTTATGCTGCCCATATTAAGACGACTATAGTTAGTAAAGTCAATGCAGCAGATTTGAGTGACCCACCCTTCACCTTTTACCAACATACTTGATCCCTCCCACAAGAGACCACTTCTCAGGCAGGTCTGCTTCCTCCTCTTGGCTCATCCAGCCTAAGATTCCTCTTGACAGACTGCCCAGTGTAGGGCTGACAATGAATTCCTATGGCTCAGTCTTCACTGTGTATTAGAAATTGTGCTGATATAAATAAGCGCTGTCTGGATTTCTAACTATATTGGTTAGATCTGTCCTAAATACATCTTTCAAATGTGAAAGCTGTGCAGACTGAAGAGTTTGGTTGTTTCAGGGCTTCGGGAGAACCAGGGCAAATTTTAAGCACTATATATGTAGTATTGGATGGGTTAAGGCTGAAGTGTGAAGTTTCAGTTCAGTATCCTTTACTTTATGCTGTGTATGCTGAGAAGAGTTTTGTGGAACAGAGAAGACTCTTTAACAGAGATGTTTCCAAACAAGGCTCTTAATATTAGGGCTTCATGAATGATTTATTATAAACTTTCCATTTTCCCAATTTGTGAATTGTTCATAAATTGATCCTGATTCATATGAATATATTTATCATACTTAGATATTGCTTGCCCAATCCTTTCTTGTAGGTGAATGCCAGCCTTTAGATTGTATACGAGCTGTTCCTTTCGACTTTGTGCTAAATAATGTTCCTTCCACGTGGCTGATCATCATGTTGCAATGGAGTGGTTTTGCTCTTTGTTTGGATGTCAGAACCATTTTTTTTTTTTTAAACAGCCAACTAATAAAAATGTGTCTTGATACGTATTTTCAAATGATTGTCTATTCCTCCTAACCTATGCAAAATGTAGTGGCTTTCTGAACATTTTTCTCACTGTATCAGGAATTCATTGAATAATCAAAGATAGACTCAGTTGAGAAAGTGGCAATGTTTCACACAAACGTCTTTCATTTGAAGAGGTCAACATTAATTTTTTTTTTTTAAACTAACACCATTTGCAAGCCACTAAGATTACATCCATGAAGAATAGTGTAGAAAACCTACTGTGGTTATTTACAATTATATTTGTATGTTGCTTTTTGTAAATTCCATTCAACATAATATGGCATGTATTTTGCTCCTGTTCAATGCCACAGAGTTGTGAAACTCCTTCAAAAACTTACCCTTTCACTTACTGCACGAAATTTTATGCCTGGACTGAAATCTTCACTTTCTTTATGATGCTTATGTAAGATGTATGCATGCATGACTACTACAGCCAAGTAAACTCTGTGTTTGTCTTGAATTAAAAAATAATGTTATATGTTAGTTTATAAATACAGATTTATAATTAGCAGATACTTATGAAATCTTTTTTTAGTTGTTGACCTACCTATTGAAGAGGAAGACACAGCTGTTAAACAACAGGATTTTACAGTTAATATTCTCCCTAGTGGGCACAGCTGAGCTTGGCCTTGAGTCTTCAGTCATCAAGAATTACAGTGCATTCCAGTACGTTCTCTGCAACTTCGAGGTAAAACTGTTGATGCTACTTTGTGGGTTTGGCTGTATTAAAGATAGCTTTATAGTATGAGGTTTGGTTTGTTCATAGCACCTCCTGGATCCAATATTTGGGATGGGGTGGTCCTGGAATGGCAGGTCCTCTGTCACCATGGCTCCCCACTGTGCCCCGGTGCAGTTTCTGGAGTGTTCCTGCAGATCCTGAGGACCTTCTCCTCAGGGCTTGCTCGGGAGCAGCAACTCCTCACACCAGCAGGGATTTCCCAGTGCCTGCAGGTTGTCATTGCAGAAACGACTGAGAGTTTATGATGTTATCCTCCCTGAACTACTTGTAACTGTTTCTCTGCCACAGGTTACTGTCCCTTCAGCTCAGCAGAGCAGTAAAACCTCTGCTTTTCTTTGTCTTTCAGCTTTGGATGAAAGCACCAGAAAATCTTGACCTTGTTCTTTTTTCACATCTTGTGGAGATCTTGCAGTCCTCTAGGTACACAAGCTAGTGTTTATATCAGAAACATGTGGGACAAGCTCACCTGTAACCTGAAGCTGGAACTGTGAGGTGGATATGAAGGGTCCAATCCTAGCTGGAATCAGTGTGCTCTGGGAGTGAATCATTTCCTATATTGATCTTTCAAGGCTGGAGTTAGTGATTTGATCAGCCCGAGATGACTGTGGGACCACACTGGGAAAAGCTATCTGGTGACCTGGTTCACATGGAACCACTGCTGTACAATGAAAGTTTAAATGTCTGCTGGAGAGGGGAAATCTGAATGTTTGAATTGAGTATGAAATAATCAAAAAATTATAAGTGAAGTTGGGTTTAAAACCGAAACACAACCCAGGAGGACTTTTGTATAACTTTCTTAATCAGCTGTACTAAAGTTAAATGTATCTGAAGAGACATAGCATGGCAGAGGAGCTGAGTAGAGCAGGATACTAGCTTCCTTCTTTTTGGTACCAGAAAGCTCTATGCAGAGCTGTCTGGTGTCCCTTGCTGAGTTTTACAAAAATAGCATTTATTACCACAAACGCACTGCTTGAAAATTCAATAATGTTGTTTTCTTTGAACTTGTTGAAATGCAGCAGTTTCTGGGGGAGAGGGCAGATGGGAAGGGTAGAGAACACACAAAGAAGTCTTCAGATCTCCGTCACTGACACATATTCAATTTGTCTGACAGTGTTTGAAATGTTGCCAAGGCAACATTAGGAGCCAAAGGTGCAAAGTATCAGTGCAACCTGAGAATCCTTTTAGCTGAAACCCAGCAAATTTGGTTCTTTCCAGTAAAACCTTTTAATAGTCCCTGTGCTTTTTTACAGAGATGGATGTCAAAATGCTGCAGTTGCCTACCAGGTGCAAATGGTGCCCAAGCTCATTTTCCTCTTCAATGATCCTGAAATCAGTAACTCCAGGATCACTGTGGCCTGCACTATTCTCTCCCATCTGTTGCAAGGATACTTTAACACAAGGGATGTTCTCAGGTAACCTTCAAGTCTATAGCTTTTTCTCAGTTTGCAGATGAGCTATACTCCTGCCACTGTTGGAGAGAGCTCTATAGTAGGACTTCCCTCACCTCATCTTTGGTAGGAGCCCCCAGATCTTTGGCAACTGCAGGATCCCCACTGATGAAAAACTCTTTCATGCCTTCAAAACAGACTTCAGTCCAACCTTATATTTATGTGAGGATGGGTTGGGTGATGACCCTTACAGTGATGGCACAAACAGATCTGCAGGTATGACTGGGACTACTCAAAGTCTGTACTTAATATTTGATTTCATTAAAACCTGCCCCTAAAGTATTGCAAGTGCTATAGTATTGCAACTTGGCCCCAGTCAACTATGTACCTAATCCTGTTGGCTTGGCTTATATCCCAGTAGCTGTCCTTTTTGTTCTTGAATTTCAATCAGTTAACATATGTTAGTCAGGATTTCATGAAGCAAAGAATTTAAATCGTTGTTTGCTTTCCACAGGATGTAAACACTGCTCCATTTTATATTCACAGCCTAGTTGCATCAGCCTGTAGCCTATGAACTGAGGAAGGTTCACACAGCCACCTAACTCTAGGGAAATGCACTGCACAGATGACAGCTCTGTTTTTAAGGCTATTTGTCCAAATAAAATGTAGAAACAGAGCTGCGTGTCGAATCTGTGGTCTCTGCAGTCAGCCTTTAGCTCTGTTGAAGAGTACGAGCACCTCAAGTAGTTACTGTGGAGTAAGCTAATATGTGAACTTACTGCTTGCCACCTGTTTTGTGGAATTACCTGTATATATGTTCCTACCCTGGGCTTGTATGAGTTAGCCTATTCTTTTTTCATACAGGTGTGAGTAGTGGATTTAGTATATCACACTGCTTACCACATGGCAAATTTGAATGAGCATATTTCTTAAAGTATCATGATTTGTTAACCCATAGTAATTTGATTGGTTGTCAGGCCCATGAGTGCTGAGCGAGTGGGTAAAGACAGTCCCTATCCTTTCAGCTCCAGGAGAGCAGAGACTATAGCAGGCGCTCAGCAGCACTGAAAGGTGCTGGGATTTCTCCTGGTCCCAGACTTTTGACACATCTAATGGAACTTGCTGTGTGGACTGTTCCTGCAGAAGAAGTGGTGTTCTGTCCCTTAAGAAATGCCCTTCTTGTGGGCAGGAGGAGGTTATGGCACTTTCACTAAGTGTGTATGTCACATTAATCTATCTATCCTTAGAACCAGGTAATGTGTTAAAGCAAAGTACAGGTGAAAAGAGATTGCTGGTCCTCCTCCCTGAGTAGCTGCTGAGGTTTCTCTGCTTTCTTCTATGTGCTTGGAAACCAAGTGGTGATAACAGTGATATCTGAATGCCACAGGGAGTTCAGAATCTTTTGTATGAACAGAGTGCTTAACTCAGTATTGCTTTCCTCATGGTGAAAGCATGACCTTTAAAATCAAGAGATAAAGAGAAAAATGTTTCCATAGTAGAATAGATATTACTTGCATTTGTAGATAGATGTCCTTTTTATTTGCTTCCTAGTTTATGAGCTTTTGCATTCCTACTTCAACCCTATTTCTGCAGCCATTAAAATTTCCAGTGGTGGTTGTTAACAGTCATCGTTAATGAGTATTGAGATTTGCATGTAATCTCAAAGTAATTAAATGAATGGCTGTCTTTCTACTGACCAAAACTGGTTCCCTCTTTCTCTGCAAGGATTGGATTGTTCCTTGTTTACACTTTGAAACCTTCTTCTGTGGATGAAAATCAGATTTGCCTGGATGGTGTGGCTGAGATGCCCCATGAAGGTGAGGAGCTACCTTTGGTGTATGTGTTCTGATAGATAGCTGAAGTACTTCCCTTACTCCCCAGGGCATGATGAACCCTAAATGCAACATAGTGCTTCTGCCTCCAGTGGCAGGAAGAGACACAATTCATATGATGTCATCTGGAAAGGGACAGGCTGCATTGAGGTGACCTGAAATTGTGGGGAAAACTTATATTGCTGCAAAGGCATGATGTGAAGAATAGTGAAGTGACAGTCACTGTCTATATGTCCAGGAAGGCCTAACCTACAGCAAGATCCTCCTCCTGCTAAGGGAGTTCCCCTTTTGTCTTCTCTCTGCTAATAAGCCAGCAATACATTGGCTGCATTGTCCAGAGCCTACATAATGTTGGATTTCACAGATACACACAAAGATGAAGGCCATTAAATTGAAATTGCCTAAAAACTAATGTACTGGACTGTTATGAGGAATAAAATTTCACTTGGCATCCTGGATTTTCTGTGAACACTTGGCTACACTTACAGTTGTAGCAAATAATAATGTGGAGCTCTGCACCTTTTAAAGTATCTGTGTATTTATGTCAACTTTGTGTGTGGGAACTTCCAGTCAGCTGGCTCTTTCATTGTGGTCTTTCAGTTGAGACTATATTGGTTATTGCACCTCTAAACAAAATATTATATTAAGGAGACACTGATAACTGTAGTTTATATATATAGACATCACAGCTAGTCAATACAAGTCAAATTGCCTGTCTACATTTCCCTCTCTAGTTAACCTGAGATTGCTTCCTGTGGATTATTATTCAACATGTAGTCTGGATGAGTTTTAAGTAACTCTAAAGAAAGGACTTTGACAATGTAAGAACTGGTCATTTCTGATGTTAGCAGGAATTCTTATGTCTAAAATCTGATGTCTGCATCTTTTTACTCTACAAAAGACTGATATAAGTACTTCTATTGGGCTAATCTGGTGCAAACAAGGTTGTTCATCAAAGCAATGGAACATGTGTTTTGTCTCTTCATTACTCTTTATTACTTTCTGATATTTGTAGCCTTAAGCCAAACATCTGGAAAGACAATCTGGCTTCGAAACCAGTTACTGAAGATGCTGTTAGATGTAATGCGCTCAGACAAACTTCATCTGTCCTCTGAGTAAGTAGAAACAATTTAGGAAGGCATGGGTAAATGTCTCTGTCTTCTAGATTTCCTCTTTACTGGTGTTTGACCAGGACTAAACACAGTGATAATATTTGAGTCTCAACAAAATAGTAAAAGCAGACTGGATTCAGAATTTTTTTTTTGTCAGCAATTTATCTGGCATTCACACAGATGTGTAATCAGATCACACATCTGATCTCCATTTTGAAAAAAGTTTAATGTTTTCAGAAAATGTCTCAAAGGAGGAACTAGGATATTGCTGTTTCTTCTGCATTGCAAGGGTTGAAGAAATCCCAGCTGTCTTTGAAAATCAATTCAATCTAATGTGGGATTACTTGCACCCCTATTGTAATCATGAACATGCAGTTACTATAGTTCTACCTTGTATAACGGAAAGGCAGAGTTCATAGTGCTGGGTGCTGTAACTGTGCGTTTTCATTAGTTAACATATTTTGGACTTCAAAATTTAAACTGGAATTTTGAATTTCATAGATTGAAAGATCTAGCCTGTGATGTAGTTTACGTCAGTTATTGATACACACTCTCAGAAGGAGCTTCATGTTAACGAGCTTTTTTTTGTCTGACAGTAACATAAGGTTGGATTTACTGGGAATTAAGTGGCTTGAACTGTGTGGATGAGTCTGTTGTTAAATCTTTGTAATTCTGTGTTGCGGTAAACCTTTAATCAGATTTTTTCTAGAGAAACTTGAGCTTCTAAATCACCTAGAGATAATTTTAAATAAAATCTCCTTTCTGTCTTTCACCATGTCTCCTTTCATGAGCTTTCATTTCTCTGTTTGTTCTAGGGAACAAGAAGAGACATTTTTGGCACTGGGGCCAGACTGGTTTCTGCTGTTCACACAGAGCTACCTGCACTCTAGCACGGTTGTGCTAGGAATCAAGCTACTTCTGTGCTTCCTCCACAATCGTTTGCTGCTGAACAAATTCAAGGAGGGGATACTGGCTGGACGCTGGCTGGAAAACAGCTCTGTGGGGTTGAGTATTCTAACGGGTATGTGTTGGTTTAATGCTCCCAAAACAATCCCTTGACCCAGCTCAGTGATAGGAGATCACTGAAGTAGGTGATAGGAAAATTCCCACTGATCTCAGTAGACCAAGAATTGGTATTACTTTCCAGGGCAAGCTTGTCCTAGTACTTCAGCTTTTCTGCACTGAAGAGTGGAAGGCATTGCTTCTCCCTTGCACGATAGTTGGCATTTCTGATTAGCAGTCGCAGGGAGATGGGCCTTTTTGTCTTGCATAAAATCAGGCTAGTTGATAAGCCTGTGAGATGTTCAAGTGTCAGCTTGTACCCTGAAACGTTCTGTTTCTTTAAGATTTGTTCAGCTTGTGTTTTGATAACTAGACCTGTGGTTCTGAGAAAGGGAAGAGAAAGGAAGAAGAATTATTTAGGGACAATCTCCTGTAACAAAAGTGATAGTGGGAAAAATTGTTATCTGTTAGTCTGAGGAAGTTTTATGAACTGTTGATCTTGCAGCCTAGCAGACTACTGAGTGGCCTGGGACACAGATGTATGAGGATAAAGTTGGGTCAGTAATCATTCCTCTGATATGGCATTCATTTGTAGACACTTTCTCAGAATGTTTTCCTTTTCTTTTCCTTTAAAGATAATTTAAAAACTCATCCTCCAGTGCCTGACAATGGCTCCTTCTTGATTTTTGGGTTTTCTGTATTGCAAAGATGTCTGACTGATCACGTCCACATCCCTGAGATCTACTTGCTTGTGGCAGGGCTCTTTCTGGCAACTCCACAGTCTGAACCACCTGAAGCAGCCAAGGTATGAAAAAAATAGCTGACAAGCATGAAGCTGCTATTGCTTTACTACTTCGGCATTTTGTGGCCTTTTCTGTGAGAGGATTCTCAGGCAAGTTAACCCTACTTGGTTTTTGTGATAGCTAAAATCAGTCATTCATAGTTTAAAAATGAAGTAAGGTAGCTTTGATTTAGGGAAATTTGTGTTCACGACAAACTTGTTCATGCAGGTGTTAAATGCCATTTAACTACTGCACTTTAGAAGGTAATTCAGATTAGCTTCCCTGTCCTTACATTGTCAAGACTCATTAAAATCTCAGACTTAGTGGATTTGGGTACTTTCCCCCAGTGTCCTGAGAAGCCATAAGGCATTTTTGCCCCAACAGTGCCAAAGATATCTTTCAGAAGAGGACAATCCCATTAGTGCTATCCTGGGGAAACGCATTTAATAGGAGAGGGAGGAGCTGCTGGAGGTGAAGATGTTTTGGTTTTTTTCTGATGTAGAGAGAGCAGGTATTGTTCTTGATGTATCATAAATAATTCCCATCTGTTCTTGGAATATATCTCCTCCTGTTGTAGAAAGATCTTGAGTCTATGTTGCAGTGGATCTTGCAGCACCACCTTACGGAGAATGTCCTCAAAATCGGGTTGTGTGCAGAGGCAGCTGCTTTGCTGCTGGAAATGGTTAGAGTCACTGTGGACAAGGTAAGCGTTTTATTGCAAGGACCGTGCAGTGTGAATGGCAGAATAAACTGCCTGAGAGTGTCATATGCCAGTGGCAGTCTTTACCTGTAACCCCTAGCCTCCCTCTGCCCTCACAGGGCAATACTGAGCATAGTAGTGAGCAGGGACTTCAAAGTGTCAGCACAGCTATTGGCCTGGTTATGTTACATAGCAGGTGATGTGATGGGCTCATGTTTAAGAACTTCTGAACACAGAGATGGATCTTACCAACAGCATTACCCATTTTGTTCGTTCTTGATGATAAGGATATGCCAGATATTTCTGATTGGGTGTATCGTCAGTCTACAAGCTGGGAGTTGGCTGCTTGTGTCTTGCCTGACTTCTCTGTGGCCATGTCATGTTTGCTTAGTTGCTTAGGAATACCCAGAGAGGAGCAAAAAAGAGCTTATATGAGTGAGAGGAATGCTGCCTTGACTAGATGCACATTTGTCTGTGTTCAGCCTATTGCAGATGCAGAAGCCTCCTGGGAGATTGCCTATCCAGGGAACATTATCCAGTTTCTGTGCTTGATCTATCACAGTTATACTCAGGACCCTGTGTGGCACTGTCCTGACTTCTTGAAAACTTTGGCTATGGTTGCTTTCCATTCTGGTCTGCCCAAGGTATGTACATCTGAGCCAGCACAAGCTCTTTAGATCAGAGATGGGTTGCTAGGAGGAAAAATCAATTTAAAGGAGATTATGAGTTAAAATGCATTGTGCTCTGCTTCCACAGGGAGGCTCTGAAGGCCTTTTGTCTCCTGATGGTCCAGCTATTGCTGAAGGGAAAGGCTGTGTTGAACCCTCCTCTCTCCCGCTCCTACCACACCCTGCCAAGAAACAAGTGTGGGATTTTGTACGAGTCCTCCTGATGGACAGTCTTCTCAACATCCCAGCAAACAAACAAGGGCATCCACTTGAGCTGCTTCTTGAGGTCTCTCTTGTAGTTATCAGGCTTTGCTGCTCTACCTTGCGCTGGGGGTGGAAGGACAGGAGGTATCCTGCTGGTGGCCGAGTGAAAAAAGTGCTAACAGCGATGAAGAGGTGTATTCACTCAGGATTTTAAATAGCCTAGGATAAGGCTGGGATCACAGCTCTTAAAGAGCGTGCACTACTTCCTGGCAGATCTGGACAACCTACTTAGTGGAATGGAATTCCTACCTTTTCAGCAAGGAAGAAAGGCCTTTTCTGCCTGCTCTGTATTCATGTGAACTAAGAAAATGCTGCCCCTAGACAACAATAAAGGCATTTTTCAGGCAACATTTGACGTTGAAGTAAGGCATGAAAAAATTTCCCTTTTCATTAGTAATACCTGCTTGTCATTAGAGCAGCCCTTGAATTTGTTGAGAACAGAAGATTTCACATGGAGCATTCCTGTGTACGGATTTTTGAGACAATTTCTTTTCAGTGCTCAAATAACCAAAACCAAGTTAATTTTAGGACAGATTAATACAAGCTGTAACAGCTGAGTCTGGATTATGGATTTCAACCGCTCAAAACACTGGAAAGAGTCAGAGTAGTCTGAAGAAAGGGAAAATGGAAAATTTAGCCTTCAGCTCCAAATTGTCAGTAGTCCAGGTGTCCCAGATGTGAGTTCTGATGCAGACTTACCTTAGTAATACAAATAGTAATAACATAAATTTGACTGCAACTGTCATGAGTTAAATTGTCTTGCGGAGCAGCAGTTCCCTACAAGGCTTATACAATAAAATCTCAAGGCTTGGTACAGTTTAAAATAGAGGATGGCTCTTCTGATTATCTGAATCCTGAGCCTGCTAAATGGAGCTAAAATTCCCTGAGGGCAAGATGTCTTGGGAACCACCTGTGAACCTAGGTTCTGTCCCTGTGCAAAACCTTGTTTGTGTTCAGCATGCAGAGTGCAACTATGCCAGCTACCAGCTAGAGAGTGTAGACCTATGTAAGATTTCCTGTTTTCCTAGCTAGGGTATGAGGTTCTGCCATCTCATCTGCTGCCCAGTAACTGTCCATACGTGCACTCTTGCTGAACTCTATATGAGAGGTGCCTTTTTGCCTTTGCACGGAGGAGAACACCAGATCTCTGCATTTATGTGTTACTGTGGATTAGCTGTCACAGATAACTTCTCAGCTTGCAGTAGCTGTTTCATATGCCCACACCAAGGGCTAAAGTGTGCAAGTGAGGTGGAGTAGTTGTCCTTGCTCTTTTTGTGCTGTTTTTCCCCTCCTCTGCCTAACATGGTGCCTAGGTGTTTAAGGGAAAAGTTGGGCATTTTGAATTACCTCAGTACTGAGTGTCTCTTGAAATTTCTACTCGCTTCTTTGAGCAAAACTTTTAGTGAATCTGAATCTTTCACAGGCATAATCTGCCAAAGATCCAGTGAAATCAAAAGCCTTTGATTATTCAAGGCTGAAAGTGAATTTGAGTCTGATTTCCTGGCTGTTTTCCTGCTGTACTAATATGTGTATGGTCACTATATAGGCTTCTCCAGAGGATGCCACCAGTGAACAGAAGAGACATTTTCAGACAAAAGTTTTACTCTCTGCTATGGATGTATTCCATGTTACCAGCCAAGGCGAGGGGAAAACAAGACCAAGAGGTGATAAAGGCTGAAAGTGAATTTGAGTCTGATTTCCTGGCTGTTTTCCTGCTGTACTAATATGTGTATGGTCACTATATAGGCTTCTCCAGAGGATGCCACCAGTGAACAGAAGAGACATTTTCAGACAAAAGTTTTACTCTCTGCTATGGATGTATTCCATGTTACCAGCCAAGGCGAGGGGAAAACAAGACCAAGAGGTGAGTGGTGAGAATCAGATCATTAGCTAGCTGGTATTTGGCGTGTAGCTGTAATTGCTAGAAAGGTTTGGAAACAGTAGCTAGGACAGTCCAGTTCAGCAGGCTGGACTGTCCACTCACTCCTGCTGTAGGCCACTTTGCATAAGTTACTGTAGTTTCACCATTTTTGTAGAGAGCCTCTTCACTTTTTTCTCTCTTTTCGAGAACAGATTCTGAACATCGAAAAGGGAGTACTTAGAAAGAAACCTAGGTTTACCCTCGAGTGCTTCTGGAAACAACCCTGATAACTTAGTTGTTGCTGCTCTCCTTTCTGAAGTTGGACCAGTCCTTCACGATGGTGTTTTAGTGAGATTGGTTCTGTCCCTAGGATGGAGCCGTTATTTCCAGTCTGAGTAAGGTATTTCTGCTAGACCTAGGGTTTTCTTAGACATGTCCCAGCTCTGAGACATTATAGTATGAGGCTGTTCCTTCTCAGCTCTGGTAACCTCACATCTCACATCATTTTTTTTGCATTTCAGCTTGTTTTGGATTAATCAACCCTCCTGTATCCTCTCCAGGGAGCAGTGATCCTCACGGCACTTCAGAATCAACTGCACCTATATCCATGATGAATATTGCTTATTGTGCTCAGAAGCTGGTTGAGAAGCTGAACAGCAGAATGTTTGCTGCTGACCCCAAGCAAATCCTGCTCTTCACTGCCAAACAGATTATGGGGGTGAGTCACATGAAATTTTTTCCAACTGTTATCAACATGTTGTGATGTGCTCTGTTTCACACTGAGGTCATGATACCGCAATTCTCAAGAAGATGGCTGTAATCCATTTGGTGATTGTGATTATTCCTGTTTTCTCGCATGAGCACATAAAGGCTCAAAATGACAATCAGAGCTAGATGGTGCAGCGTAAAGAAGGGATAGTTAGCTCTTTTGTGCCACTGTCTGTTAGCTATGTACGTGTTGCTGAACAGGAATAAATTAATCTCCTCCACAATTCCAGGGACTTCAGCAGAAATACAGGAAAATTGGATTTGTATCTAACAGGTAGTTCAGGGGAATTTTGCTGAAATAAGTTTGCAACAGCTTAAATGAAGTGAGAGGAGTGGATCCTTGGGGAGAGAGTTTTTTGAGCAAGCCAAGTACTCTGCTGTTTTGTGTTTTCACAGGTCTTAGAAAGCTCCGTTTCTCACAAGGAAGTTTTCCTCAGTGCCCTATACAGCTGTCTAAACAGAGCCATCCTATACTGCCTATCCAGACCACAACAATCGCTGCCTGAACAGTTTAACATCCTGAACACTCTCAATGTCCTGCAGGAGCAGTGGGACATTATTTTTGCAACTTACAACTCAAATAATAATTTCGTCATCTGCCTAATGTACTGCCTTTGCCAGCTGAATTCGGGCAGGTACAAATGTTCATCTCAGTATAATGTTTGTTTACATCTCTGGGCTGTTATCTATGGGAGTGGGTGCAGAGGGGGAGATTTCACAAAACTTAGGCAATACCCATTTTGGGGAATCGCTAGAAGCTGAGATTGAGCTGGATGCAGCTAGGCTAAAGATTTTGGATGTAGTATATGTACTGTATCCTAGCAAGTGTTTGACCCATTGGGCTCAATGCTCTGGGGGTTTAAAGCACCATTCTGCTTTAAATAGGGCAAACCTTCTGCTCTGATTTCCGCTCTGAAGTGGCAGAGTAAAACCACCTGGGGAAAGATGGTTGTTTTCCTCATACACTTAAAAAAAATGAAAAACAGCAACAGAAATGTTTTTTGATGTAATTTTTTATCATTTAATTTGGAGGAGGAGAAGGTTACTAATGTGCTCAGTATTCTGGAGGCAATGGATTGTCTTTCAGCAAGAAAGTGGAAGAGAAACTGTTCTTCAATCAGAAGGCTTTCTCCTCCTTGAAACACTAGTGAACAGAAAATTTCCTACCACCTCTCTTGCTCAGAGGCAGGCTAGTATGTGTGTTTGCGGGTGTAATAAGCAAGGCACATTACATTACTACCATGTAATGTAGTAGTAATGTAATGCTTAATTCCATTTTTTTCATTTTGAAAAGGGTGTTTCATTTCAGAGACACCCAGACAAGCTTGCATGTTTGTCTAGGCAGAACCCTTAAATTTGCACATAGGTTTAATTGCTAGTCTATATTAACCAAAACATCTGTGTGTATCTGTTTTACTCATCCAGCATTTCCAGCGACTTACTCACTTCAAAGTAGTAACTGCACTTAACAAGCTTGAACTGATTTCGGTGGAGTTGGCTCACAAGCCCATCATTAAAATGAGAATCTGGAAATCTTCCTGGGATTTGGGCTAGAATCACTCCACAAGCATGCAGGTGACCATTCTCTGAGTCATCTGCATGGACTAATTTAGGGAGATGTTTTTTCTGATCCAGCAGCTATTCTTGTGTGGGTACATTTAGAACATATATAAAACTGTGCATGGATCTTGTGAATCTTTCTGTTATGGTTATTGTTACTTGGATCTGACCTGAAAAGTCCTGGTTGTACTGAAGTTGGGAGTTTTGCCATTGACTTGGATAGGGCTAGAACATCCATAGCCACTCTGTTGGCTGTTCTTACAGGTGATGTGTCGGAGGTACTCTTGCTAATGTACCTGGGGAGTTATTTCGGACAACTCTGTTTTGTCAAAAAAAGCAAATATTGGCCAGTGCTTTTTTCACTATAATGATGTTTGTTGTTTCAATGAAAACCTCCTGTGCTGCTTTGATGGTCTGAATTGAATCCATTAATACAGTATCACATCAGAAATGAGCTGCACTTCCTGAGGTCTTTTCTTGATTGTTCTTATTCCAGTCAGATAATAATTTCCAGGCCAAAACTGTTGAGATGGGGTAAGGGTTGTTTGTATGTAGCAAAAGCTCAAACATTAAAAAAAAAAAAAAATTACAGAAGTGTTGGTGTTATCCAAAAGCCAAACATAGCAGATCCAGGGAATCAGAATTGTGGTATTTAAAAGAAAATCAGAAATAGAAATGGCAGCTTTGCACACCCAAGAGATTTGACTCCCCCATGTAGTAGTGCCTGTTTACAATTGAAAGAACGTAGTACATCACTAGTGGCTATATATAATATATATATTATTTACAGCACTTCTGTGACCAAGTATACATTGTCTGGATGCCTTAACTAAGCCTATTGCATTTATTGTAAGTGTTACTGTTGTGCTGAAATTCCTGGTGTCTTTTACCTACTGACTGGTAAATTATCTGACACCCCCCCCCTCCCCAAGGAGCACTAACTCTTTTCTGGCCGTGGTGATGTTCTCAATTATAATCACATCTACGTGACACTAACATGGTGCTGAAGTCTGCAGTTTTTTTATGCTGAGTGCTTTATAAACTGAATGAACAATCACTGGCGCAAAGAACTTAAACTAAGTAAGCAGTTCAGGTGTAGGGTACGGCAAGGCAGTGTTTCCCACGTAATAGAAGATACCTCTAGTGAAGAAATTCAGAACAAAGAGATGGCATACAAGATGCTCAGGGGAGGTGCAAGAAAGCTGGATGCAATCTGGCTACACCAGTACAGCCGTGTGTTCCAGCTAATTGAGATGAATGGTAGATACAAGTGCACTAAGTGGTGCAGGGATAAGGCATGTACAATGGAGTGATCCATAGGATCTTGATGAGCGCTCCTTGACTTTGAAGAGCAGACTGGCAGTGGTTTAGTTCCCACTTCCTGTAAATTCTTCAGTATCATGTGATTGGTGTAAGCCCTCGAGCTTACATGAATCGGAGTGGATGTGTAGAAATACCCTTAGCTTTTTCACTATCTGCAGTTTGTTCTAAGTCTGGTTTCCTCACGTGCCCTCTTTTTTTTTTTTTTTTGTCACAGCTATCCAGAAGGTTTTGGGGTACATGCAAAACCAAAGCTGGCTTCGTATCACCAAATTTTCCTTGCACCCAGTGAAGAGGAAAAGGGCAGCCTGCCTACTCCAGATGATGGTAATTTATGGCACATGTTGCCTGTGGCTTACAGAGCAGGAAAGTGCCTGGCCTAAACAGTTACCAGGGCAGCTTGTGCAAGTGCTACTTAATTGCCTGTTCAGTGTATAGGCACTGCAGGCACAGCATAGAGAAAGGAAGGTTGTGCTAAAAATTACTTCTGTTCACACCATACCTCTTTACTCAAAATTCACAGCCCACATCCTCAGGAGTAATGGATATCAGTTTGGAGAACTCTTCCCCATGTTGTGGCCGGTATTAGTGCCCAGCTACATACTGTTCGTAGTTCTATTTCTTTTTTCAAGGCCTATACGGATCTTGTGTCTGTCTGTTGTACACAGGAAGAAATATTTGGATCTTCTAAGAGAAACACTGGAAAAAATTTTGGGCAGGATTCAGTGTGGGGGCTGTCAGCTGAACCCTACAGCAGAGTGATGCTCTTTTTTTTTTTTTTTTTTTTTTTTTTTTTTTTTTTTTTTTTGTTTTTGACAAAATATTTTT
>NW_008795129.1:6330362-6345650 GCF_000699145.1 Aptenodytes forsteri
TTTTTTTTTTTTTTTTTTTTTAATATATATTGGCTTGGATGTGATGCAGCCAAATAAGTCTGATTTGCAGGGAAATACAGCAAAACAGCTCAGCACTTCCTTGTACAGCATCCTGTTGCTGTGACAAATTGTTTCACGACTTGGTTACGTTCCCCCACCATCTCTAATGATGTTTGGCAATAGGATGCTTTAGCACTCTATGATAACAAGATCATCAGAATTCTGATGAGATGGTTTTCCAAGGCAGAAATTAGTTAGAATAATCTGTCACTCCTACTTGTTCCTTTCAGGGAGTTGCAGTATAGTAAAAGAAATGTCCTGCTGTTTTCTGTATTAGACTAACTAGTCTGGCTTAGAACCTATGGAGGCAGTAGACAAAATGGAGCAACTTCACTGACTCCAGCAGTTACTCTGGACCAGCGCTGTTCCAAATGAGATGTTTTTGCTTTATCTGCTGCTTGACTTGTTACACAAAAAATGATTCTTCATTTGTAGTTTCTTTTGTTTCCTAGTCCATCAGGAGATTCTGAGAACAGTAGAAATCACGTGGAAGCAGCTCATTTCTCAGAGGCGGCAGGCTCTGGAGGACACTTACAAGATGGATCTTTCTGTGAAAGGAAATGACAAAGAAAGGGACATGAAGATAACAGACGTCACTCCTTTATGGGAAGAAATCATGACAAAAGCTTGGCAACACTTGATAGGTCTCTGTGCTTTTATGGAACACATTGTAGTAAGCAAAGACATTGCAGTAAATGCAGTGCTTAATGGAAAGCCGCTGATTCCTTGGTTATACCCTTCCTCTGCATATCACCTGCTAGATAACGCAGATTCTCAGTTTCTCCCATCCAGGATTATGATTGCTTTCTGTGTCATGCTGCAGCCCTTCTGTAATCATCTGGTGGTGTTGTAGGGCTCGTGCTGTACTGCAAGAAAGAGAAATCTCCTTAGACAATTGTATCCCATCGGAGAATTTAAAAGGGAGGATATTTGGGTGAAGAATGGCATCCCAATGTGTGTAGACCTGCAGGGATTCAAAGTTCATGTCTGTATAATGACACTGGTCTATGGCAGACCTCTGTGAGGCTTTTAAATAAAGACTTGAGAAGTACATGTTAATTCAGTGCTTCGCTTATAAATAGGAGGAGAAGCCAGCTGGAGTGAGGCACTGCCATGTTGTTATGTCTTGTGTAATGTGGATACAAACCCTCTACCTTCCCACAGGCTCAACTTCAAGTCTTACAAGCTTTTTTTTCCTGTTCTGGCCCACAGCATCTGAAAAGAAGATTCTCCAGAATAAAGCAGGGCCAGGCCTGCCATGGAGCAAGCACAATTCCTGGAGCGAAAGCCTGTCTTCAGCTATTAGATTGATGCCTGGCCGAAACACAAAGGAAACGACATGCAAATCTGAGGTAACTTCTGCTTTTTGTCTTTTCTGGCTCTGTCACCAGCTCTGCCTTTGATATGGCTCTGGGGAGTTTGTCTGGTCTTGGGAGACTTCTGAGTATGTCTGTTGACATGTTCCACTGTAAACTATTGCAGTTAAGGTTCCTTTTCTAGACTGCTAGAAATAATCACTAAGAAATAGTCACTGATCTGAAGAACTTCGGTTGGCAGCCTTAACATACAATGTATTAATGCATACTTTTTGCATGAGGCCTAACTGTTGCACTTGAAATGAAAACCCTAAGCAACCCGTGTGTGCTTGTGCTCACAGGGCTCTGCCTGGGTCAGAGCAAGGTGAGGAGATGCTGGCTTTGCTGCTGCTTTTGACTTACATCGCTTATGTAAACCTTGTCCTTCAGACACTGAATTAGTAGAAAGGATCAGGTATTACCATAGTACTGTCCTTTCATTTTCTACTCAATATGAAGTATTAAAGGTCCAAATTTTAGTTTAGCCTCAAGAGATAAGGAGACAAGTGCTTATATACACCAGGGATGGGTCTGGAGGGTATGCAGCATTCCTACTGCCAGCAATGCAGCTGGCCTATCTTTTCCATGTGTAAGCTCCTCCTTTGCTGAGAGAGAGGGCCATTTCCATGTTTTTGCTGGGCACTTGTCAAGAATACAAATAAAAAGCACCAGTTAGATGTTACTTGTTTAAGTGTGCTAGGGCTAGAGTAACCAGCTACAGGGTAGGGCAGCAGTGCATTGACAGAATATTCAGAGCTTTGGACTGAGCTTGTGTTATTGCAGTGCTGAACATATTAAGGTCTTTTTTTTGTCCTGCTGAGGAGACAGTGAGTCTGTTACAGCATCAGTTTAAGGAGTCTTAACCCTTTAGCTCAAGCTGTAGCAGGCTGCAGCTTTATCCCCAGTGATGACTGATTCACTTCCAGGTGTGTTGATCAGGAAGGCCATGATACACAAGTAATGTGTCTGATAGTACCTTATTGAGCTGCAACTTTTTTCGCAGCATGCCACAGCATCCTTCTCATTCCTTAAAATCACTTTGCTGCTTACAGAGTGAGCAAGTTCTTCGCAGGTACATATGTAGACTGTGATGTCATACTGCAAGAGCATCGAGTATTTGCCCTGGGGTCTGTTTAATTATTTTTTAAAATTAATTTTGATTATTACAGCTGATTACACCTCAGTGAGCAATGTAATTGATATTTGTAAATGTATCCCAAGGAACATTTTGTACAACATGCTTTTTGCTGTTGAAGGTTAAAGACTCCGTTATTGGTTTTTCCCTAAATATGCCCACATCATTAGTTCCTCCAGTGAAAAGGTTGCCATCTGGAAAAGGCAGCACGGAGACATTATTCAGGCACAAGTGCATGAAATTGGTGTTTCTGCATCTTCTGTCTCTCTTCTGCAAGGAAGCGGCTTATAATTAAAGGAGCTGGGTTTGGAGGAAACATTACTCATTTGGTGTTATTCCTTATCATGTCAAGGACTGACAGCTCCACAGCTCTGATAAATTGTTCCTCTCAATGAGATGCGAAGCTACAGTTCCAAATGTTGTTCTCCACTCTCCCTCTCCCCTTTTCTCCCTCCAGCCTATCTTTGAAAGAGTTTGATGCACTTTTCAGACGGATGAAATCTAAGGGGAAGAAAATTAATTTCTTTGTTCCCCAACAGCCCTCTTTCTTCATAGACTTCACAAGCAAGTTATAAGGTGGGATTTTCAGTATCAAAGGAAGTTGGGAGCACAAGTTATATTAAAAGTAAATGGTATTTGTGCTTCTAACTCGTATTTTTGACCTTACTTTGGTAGTCACTTTAAAGGTGCTGTAATGTGATTTTGTATCATTTGCAGTGTCTCAGGTGCCTTCTGTATTCACTTGGGAAAAATCTTCAGATACTGGCCTCTGTCTTCACTAGTGCCAGTTATGGACCTGTGTCCTACAGCGATAGGCACCTCCTTGAAACATTGAGATAAAAGGAAGAGTAGCAGTATGAACTACATAGTGAGAGACAAAGCCTTTAAATCCCATAGTAAAATAAAAATCTTTGCATTTACTGAGAGCTAAGCACAGTTGTTCCTAACTGAGCAAAGCTTATTAAATTTGAGAAAAGTGCAGAAATTCAGACAGGATTTCAAAGTTTTCCTCAGTAGAAAGAAGAAATGTGTTGGTTACTGGGTTGTTAATCTGATTCCTTTATAGACTGAAAATAAACAAAGTTGAAGCAGTAGTATCATTTGCTGCAGATTTAAAAAAAACAAACAACCCCCCCCCCTCAAAACTATCAACTTTTTCCCTGTTGTCATTTACAAGATAGCAAGAGTGCTTTTGAGACCCAAACCTCAATCTGGAAGAAACAGCAAAATTCAAACTATTCACTCCAGCAAAGGATCAGGCCCCATGTTTCTGCTGTACTTTCACTCGGGATCTCCAGCATCAGTGAAGCCAATTCCCTGCTATTTGGTGGCAAATGTCAGAATTAGCAATCAAATGCAGCTGTGTTTTCCCCATATTTCTGAATCTACTTTTCTATCTCATGCTCTGCTCTGGGCTTTGTCTGGAATGCATGATCGTTCAGAAAGGAGAGTGTGACCACATCTCTGGTAGTAGAAGGGTGGTGATCTGCTATGGTAATTGCTATCTTGTGCTTTCTTGGAAGTCTGAGTAGCCATGCAGGAGCAAGAGGAGGACCGTACAAAGTCAGATTTTTTTAATGCTTACAGGTGACAGAGTTGGGTAAGTTTGCCAGCAGGAGGGTCTATAAGACTCTGAATACAGTGCCAAAGGTTTCCAAATCATTGACTTTCCTGTTTCAAAGCGAGCCTTTTGATCTCTTGCTCTTTTTCCTCCCTTCCTCCCCCAGTCCCACTCCCCCTCAATTTTGCTGTCAGAATCTAGGATATGTATTTAATTTTTAGGTTAGTGATGACTGTTTTTGTCGTCTTCAACAAGGGACCACTATGACAACCATATTTCAGTAAATTGTAAAGCAGTCAACAGCTACCATGCAGTGTCCTGAGGCTCTTCCTGAGGATGAGTGCCTGAGCAAGGTTACAAGCAGCATACTTTTAACTAGCGTAAGACACACTGCCTCAGGGCTGTAGATATAGTTGTTATGCTTTACAAGAAATGCAGAGCCTCCTGAGTTCTACAGCAGGTCTGATCATGCCTGTCCTCTCCTGTTTTGGCTCATTAATTACATTTCTCTGTGCCAGATGCCCATATACCTTGAGAGAATGAAATAGAAAAGGTCTTTTTAATCCCAGTCTTCAGAATGAAGAGGTTAACAGAGACCTCCTAACTTGTAATTGCAAACCCAGAAACTTTATGGTAGGATTTTGGTCAGCAAATGTACACTTGTGAAGACAGCTATAGATAAAGAGCCAGCATCTGACCTCCTTTGTGCTGGTTTTGTCACTCTGTCCATTGCAAGAGAATTCCTTCTAGTTAAGTGATGGGAGAATGCAGCCTTTGAACTCTAAGAATTTTTGAACAGTTTGATGGATATCTTGGTTTCTTCTCTGCTGCCCTCAGTGCATGCAAGGTCACTGCAGAGCTAATGGCAAAAAAAGCATTTAATGGTGTAGCTCTGCAAACCAGAAAATACAAGGTGTTTAGTTTGGCTTGACTGGGAGTGATTCATTTTTCTTTAGTTGGCTTTGTAGTAAGAACCCATCTCTTGTGCTTACTTTTGTAAGCAACAGGCAGATTGTTAAACCCACAGCAAATCTGTAAAAGATAACTGCATCAATGTGTCAGTGAGAGCCGCCTTTGTCTCTGTGGATAATTTTCTGAAGTCAGGAGCTCCAAGAAAAGACCTCTTGGCTGAGACTTAAGTCACTGTCAGACACAGAATCTACTTCAGTTCCTTTCGAAAATTCTTCCTCTTAATTTTTTACAATGTAATATTTTATTTATTTATACTGATGGCTAAGCAGTCTTGATGTACCTGCTGAAAAGAAATTGCAAGATCATTAACTAGTTTAGGAAAGTGAGTTGTACGTCGTCATCACTGAGCAAGAAGATAGTGATATGACCAAGGACCACTTGAATTCTACATAGTTTCCTAACAACAGATATCCTTGGTTAAAGTAACAGTAAATGTCTCTCTGGCAAGCTCCACTGGAAGTTGTCTGTCGAGTCCTGCCTCTATAGATTCCCAAGAGGAAGAATCAAATCTCTTCTAGGAGTTAATTTTGAAGTTTCTTTTGAAGTCTGAGAAAGACATAAGCATGTTTCAAACAACATGTTATTTCAAAGACTTTGGACTTTCTTTAGTTTCAGATTTACAGGAGATTTACTTTTTTAGTTTTCTCATGTGTTTATTCACCAGGCTTTTCTCTTAGCCAGCAGCTAAAAGTGTTGTTGCTACAGAAAATTATTCATTTGTTACACCAAGAATGACAATCTTTTCAAATTCCACAGCCAGCAAAAAAATTTAAAAAAATTGTTTCACATGTAACACTCATTCTTAGGATAAATATGGCTAGTATACCTAGTATCTCTAGTGATTCACCTGTGGCGGTAATACACTGTGTTTTGAGACATATTTAAACATAAAATTGCCATTGAATTTCCATGGTTTGAACTACAGGCTTAAATTCCTTCCATGCTGGAAATGTAAATCTCTACATCAACACTTACAGGAGTTTTTTAATGTGTTTTATACAGCGCTAGGACTTAGTTACCTAGTACAAACAATAGCTGCATCACAGATACAGAATTAGTCCTGTCTGGGGCAGGGCTGTCACCCCACGAGTCCATCAGGAAAGAGCACTGGGGCTTCATTCATTTTATCAGCTTTTCAATTTTACTGAGTTTAAAAAAGCAAACATATAACGATATTTCTTTGAAAAGTGCATCATTTGTGTAACATCTTTATCTTCATAATAGAAGGATAATTAACATCACTAATTATCTAATTAAGTTCATTAACTATCCACCAACAGTGCACCATGAAGTTGACATTATGTTCTTCTGTCAACAAGCACTTTGATTTCTTAGGAAGTAATTAAGATGTAAATTAGCATGTCATTAAATGCACAAGGGAAGTTTGGAATCAAATATTCATTTCAAACTGCTCATAGCACACATTTTTTTTTTTACTTCAGTGAAAGCAGGCATTTTACTATTAATGATGTATATTAAACAATTTCCTTTATAATATTATTGTCTTGTTTAATAACTGGCTCAAAGCTAAATTACAGTATGTTGCAGCAAGCTGGAAAAAGTTCCTTTAACTTTGAACAAAGAAATTTTTATGTCCTTTAAGTGGATATCTGACACACTGCTCATTTATCATTTTCAGATTGTTTACAAGATCATAAAGAAATAATTCAGCAGGTCAATAAGTTAGAGAACTGCATGAAAACATAAAATGCAGAGCTATCTAATTTTACATAACACAAATCACTGAACTTTCTGAAATGTATGGGAATAATTTCCATATTCATTGAGGATAACTGTTTAACAAAGAAGTTGGAATATAAAGGTTGTATGATGATGAATACAAATTATTAGGCCGACTCAGATCCCCAGGCCACACATCCCACAGCCTGTCCCCTAAAAATCCAGTACCTGTTGCTACTGGAGATGGTGTGTGACAGCACAATGCACAGTAGAAAATTTATCCTAGCAAAGTTCTTCCTTTCTTGATTAGTATCAATTTCATCTTAAAACCTGAATACAAGAAATAATATCTCTTCCAAAACTTTTTGTGGGTAACTATTCAGAGGGAGTTTTTCCTGTGTTTTTAAACTCAGTGGTGTCCTGTGGCAATGAAGTCCCTTCATTTAATTACACATTGTATGAAAAGATGTTTTCTTTTATGTTTCCTGCATATTTTTTTAAAATATATTTTTGCCTTTCAAGCTAGAGATTGTGTCTGGTGCAGGTTTAAGCCTGGATATAGGATTTCAGTGAGTGGAGTTTAATGTTTAAAGCTGTTGGCATTGAAATCTCATCTTTCAAGAGCTGCTGGTTGCAGAGTTTTATTTTCACATAACAGGGATGATGCCAAATGAGTTCAATGGTTTTAATGTGGATGAAAGCAGAGTTTTATTTGGTTGCGGAGAACCCTAGAAACAAGTGCTAGCCACTGAAACAGTTTTTTTTTCTCTGCTGAATATATAGAAAGACAAATAATTTTTCATATTTCTTGGGAAACAAGTGAGCCACTGAAACAGTCTTTTTTTCTCTGCTGAATATATAGAAAGACAAATAATTTTTCATATGGTTCAAATATGTCTGTTTTCTTACGGAATTTTGATGCAATGCATTATTTATAATAATTTCAGAAAGAAATTGTTTGAATTAAATTGCTTTATATGGATTGTTTGATTCAAAAGCCTGAAGTGGCAATTGAAACTGAATCAAACTTACATTTTTGTTTTAAAACTTTGGGTGGAATCAAAATTCTCATCCACAGTTTCCCACAAGAAAATAGTTTTTCATTATTCATTATTTTTTAAGTTCTATATTTATTCTATTTTTAAAAACAAATAATGGATTCTTTCAGTGATGCTATTTATTATTAGAAATCTTTATAAGGAGAAGAATTGTGACCAAATTTGCTTATCAAGATGCTATGACTTTATATATGGTGTCTTGTCTCATGCAGGGAGCGGTATAAAATGTACATAGGAGTCTGGGTGCCCAGAAAATTAAGTATGAATTTCTATCAGACAGCAGGGACTGAAAATAGCTAAGAGTGCGAACTGGATGGTGGTACGTGCAAGTAGAGAACAGAAAATCAGGGGAGGTCCTAGAAATCTCTGCAAGATGAACTTAAAGGTTTCTCCTAAATGAAGGTGTAGGTTGCTAACCTGTACTGAAGTCTGTTGACTACTCATTTCTTGTTGTTCTCATCCTTGCTCGCCAAATTAAAGATAAAGCTTGGTTGTGCCTATCTGTGTCCCATTCATGCTTTCTGCTGCAGAGTAGCCTGTGGAATCCAGGATTGTTCTACAGGCACTAAAAAACTCCAGAAGTAATCTTGTCACCTTTAAAAGTGTGTCATTTTAGGAAAACTAATAATTTTAGGGGTCAAGGAAGAGATGTTTCTGTGTGTTCTGTACTCTGAGCTCTAAGCATACGCTAATGTTTACAGAATTCTTTCTTCAGCTAACAGATTAGAAGTGCACATTTTTCTTAAATAAAAGCCATAATTCAAATGTAATCAGAAAACGTCAGTGCATGAGGCTTTCAGATAAATGCATTGAGAGACTATATAATAAAGCCCTAAGTTACATACGCCTGTAGGATTTCATGGAAAATCACCATTTTAAACAGAAATGGGAAAATAGTGAGTAAGAACAAGTGAAGGAAAGAAGAGACCCCATTGCTATTCCCCATCATGCCAAAGCCTGATCTTCACCTTTCACTAGAGGTAAAAGCTAATACCTCTGCTGTCACAGGGTGGAAATGGAGCCCTCAAGAGGTTGAGTGAATTATCCCAAAGTCACAGAAGTCATTCTCAGAGATGGGATTAAAGAACAAATGTGTCTCGCCTCCCATTGTGCTTTTTTGCTATTAGGAGACAAGTTATCTGTTCTCCCAGGAATTCATCTCTTCAGTAGTATCATCTGTTGAAGGAGTGTGTGTGTATGGACACATACATATATACATCTATAGAGTTGCTATAGAAGTAGAGCTGCTTCTGGGATGCTTGAGTTTAGCTGATAAATACAGTGTGGAAGTCTCATCACATGTACACCATACTTCGGGTGTATCCTCTTGAAACCCACCCCTGTGTGTGGGTACACTTATGATGCACTGAAATATGGAGGTTTTTCTCATTAAGTTTGCTATTCCCCAACCAACTGGCGATGCCAGGAATCCATCCATGATCCTTAGGAGCAGTTGGCACTGTGCATTAGCCTCCTAGCGGGTTGAGGCACGAAGCTTCCATGCAACACTTAACTGCTGGAACTACAGTCTGTTGAAAAGCTAAATGAATTTTGGCAAAGTAACAATAAAATCCACATGGCAATAACAATTTTGTGATTCAAAGGAGCCTGCAAACAACCCTCAGTGTGGAGAGTATATGCTAAGGACTAGGACAAACCGCTCTTTGATCTGCTAAGGAAAAGATTATCTGCCTTAGCTTAAAGCTTGTTACCTGGTGACTAATGAAACAATTTTTCCTCTTATGAAATGAACTTACTTGCTTCCTAGTGCATAGTCAATTACTTGAAAAGTAATCTGGTCGCAAGATGGGTGGCTTATTGTTGCACAGGGTAGCAGTGTACCTGGTCTCTGATTCACTGTGTTAGATTTAGTAGGAGTAGTACACCTGGAGGTGTTATGCGCTTTGTCCCTGTATCTGAATACAATAGGGCTGGTGAATTGGAGACTTCACCCAGCTCTAGTAATTCATTGTAACACTTGGGTTCTTCTCTGTAAAACTGCCTTGCTAACTGTAATCCTATCCTCTGCTTATGAGGCTGATGAAGAAGGGATTGATTTATTCTCTGTGATTTAACAGGAAAGGACCAGAAGTATTGGGCTTTAATTGTGTATGTCAGGAGGGGAAATTCTGGTTAGATGTGTGGAAGAAGGAGCATGAGAACTGAAGTGAATACAAGAAGATAGTTTTCACACCTCAGAAGAGTTTAGGCTCAAAGCTTAACTGCTGACAATCTAGCTCTGTAAATATGTAAGTCATAGTGGTTCAGGAATCTTCCATTAAAAAGATTATTGGCTTTAGATGGTGACTGCAAAAATCAATCGCTTTTGTGAGAAAGTGTCTCCTTCTTAAGTCACATCAGCGGTGACAGGAGATCCACGCTTTTAGCGCATGTAGTCCAGAGGACAGAGCTGGTTATGGGGCTGCTGAGAGGAGCAATGCTGCACCACAGGTGGATGCCATATATATACTTATATATATACTTAAGTAAAACTGAACAATTTGCTCTTTATAAAATGGCATTTTCTTAGTGTTCTATTTAATCAAAAATGCAGCTTTTCTGTTTGATTCAAGATGGGAAGAGTATATCACATTAGTATAATATCATTTTTCTCATTCTAATGATGCTCATTTCCTGTTTCCCTCTTTTGCAGTCATCACCCATAGAGGTTTTAAGCATGTTTAATTGCCACTTCTAAGGTCCAAGTGCTGGGTATCTATTATCTGTATGTTTATATATTAACTGCTTGGATTAAAGGCAAATCTGCTCCCCTTCAGTAGCAGACAACCTGTATATAAAAGTTGCGAAGTATATGCCTAAACACATCCTGAAACACCGATTTCTTGAACCAGGGTCATGAAATCTGTTTCTGCCATGCGCAAACTCTTTGCCACTGTCACATATGCTATTTACATGCAGTTTGTTGTGTACCTAAGAGCTCCTTACCTGCTGTTCTGTTTTTGTATGCCCATGGAATACTTTCTAAAAACCTAGTGATTGCTTGAATAGCTGTAATTAGATCAAAAAACCTTCCATGTAGAATTGTGAAAGCCCAGGTTAGAGGAATAAGGTCTGTAGATTATTCCTGTGATATAAGATCTAATATCTGGTAAATCAGCTATACTAGAATACGATCTGGCACTGGGAACATAAGAGTAGAAGGGATTTGCAAATTGGTTGGTCAAATTGTTTCCCCTTCCTGCTGCTGCATGCTGTCACCATATACATCCTCTTTGTTGGCTTATCAGGCTGTTTCAAATTAGCTCAGGCTGGGTTTGCCCCATCACCAACCCCCCTTCCCCCACAACCAAATCATAGTGGCAGGATGTTCCAGAAACTCACTTCTCTTAGTTTCCCCATCTGTAGGCTAAAGACTTTGACCTCCTTCATAAAGACCTCTGAGATGTACTGGTGAAAAACACTGTACAAGAGTAGATATTTTTGTTATAGCTGCGATGCTATATGAATGCTCTTACTGTGTGTGCTTATATATTTATAATATTTATTTTGCTCAGAAGAGCTAAAGTAGTAGACTAATATCACTAGTTCTAGTCCTCACCAACAGATGACTAAAACACATGCTTCAAAACAAGTATGTGGGTATTCTCACTATCATCCATGGGACTATTCACTTGTCACAGTGAGGGATCTGGGTATTTGGGCTTTCCTTTTGGCTCTTCCAAGTCCGAAATTATTTTGTCTTGAAGTTTATTTCTATTTATTAAGAGTTTTGGCACATACTTTTGTGTGCATGTGTGTTCTGTAATACAACACATAGCCTTTAATTCCCCAAAGAAAGCCTCAAAGCGCAGAGGTCCAATGACATAATGTTTCTTTAGGAAAGAACTATGGCATATGTGGCATCTGTATCATGCAATATGAGTTTATTATGGCAAGCCTGAATATTCATGGGGTGCAGGAGTGTTAAGTGATATGAATATATAAAAAAAAAACCCCAGACATAAAACATTCCAGAGCTCAGTAGAGAATTGTTAACTTAGAAGTCACACCTCAACTTTTTTTTTTTCTTTTCAACCATTTCTTATTACAAGCAGCCTTTCAATTGCTTTAGTTGAAAGGAATTATAGAACATCCACTCTGGGTTTTTTTGGCATGCTAATTTCTCTGTTTGCCAGCATTTTTCTCCTTGCTGATTTTACCTTTTCCCAATGCTAATCATTTTCTCTCCTATTTGCATGAGGTCTCCATGCAGCAGGAGGAGAAAAGGTTTTTGATTTTGTGGTTTGGTTGTTTTAATAGGGAAATAGCTTGTAAATTCCATCACCTTTTCAAGCTCTAAATATTGGCTGGGGAATCTGAGGCAGCAAAACGACCTGATTCTACTTAGAATGTGATTGTCTAAGGCTGCAAAGTGGAGAAGTCTGTATAAAAAAGACTTAAAGCATGGTATCATACTCAGATTTTTAGGCCAGAATGGATCAATATGGCCTTTCAGTCTGCTCTTCCCTAAAATGCAGGTCATATTTCTTGCGTTTTCACCTGCATTCTGCATATGAAGCTCAAAACTTGTATTATGTTACACAATATTAACAATTGTCAAATCTGGCATATTGTTTTTGTTCAAGACAGATATTACACTGTGGCACTGTTGTATTTAATCTACTGCATAAACAGTTGCCATTGTAGGATAACCACCTACAATTTTTAATGGAAACTATTTGTTAGCAACTTGTTTGCACTAGCTGTTCATTAAGCATTACAGTGTAATTGTTCTGACTGAAAACTGAATAAATAATAGTCTGGTCTATATTCTCCATGTTTATTGGATATCTTTTTCAGGTTTTATTTTTGTTTGTTGGTTTGTTTTGAGGGTTCTTTTCCAATCACAGTTATCTCCAATTTTGTTAACTGTTCATTTCATATTCCAACCAGATGGTTTTCTTGGGGGGATGATAATCAGGGACATGTTCATCTGGTTGAAGATGGCTAGCTATAGGTCATTTGGAAGCCAAAGTGGTTAGTCTTCAGTTCACCAGACGTGGCTAGCAGAATTTTTCCTTCTTAGGACCCCTCATATGTTCCAAAGGCTAGGAGCTGGGTCACTGAAGTCAGTGAGAATCTTTCCAATGTGGATTTTGACCTTAGGGGTCTGATCGGTGACCATGAGTGAAATACAGACTATGAGCAACTTTGAAACAGCTGCCAGTAGAGCACTGACACGGCTTGAATAGCCTGTGGGTATCTGAAATGGTTGTTAATACTCGGAGGAATTGGTTGTCTATTCTGAATGGCTTTTACCCTGTGTCCACATAGAGCTGGGATCTCAGCTCTTCTCCTGTACTGAGCCCGGCTCAACAGCACAGAGATGCTGTTGCTTTCTAGGTCAGCCTTTATGGGAGTTTTATATGAATTATGGAATAGTTTTGTGAGGCCGCAACTGTGATTACAGGTTTAATGATGCTTTAAACAAACAAAAATGTAATGACTTTCATCAGTGTAAAACAGGAGCTTCCTGCAGGGAAACACCAATAAATGTGACTTCGCGGCAGGGGTACAGACCTGGCTGGCAGCCAGCAGTAATCGGCACACCACATAGACCTTGTGTGTTAACTTAATTATAGCACAGTGCAAGCAGCAGCTAGACAGTTTGCTGTGAGGAATCACTGCCAGCATGGCACAAAGTCCATGCATTTAAGTTACCCATCTGATCCATGGCTTTAGGTAGTGTGAGGCTGGGACTTCCGCAGCCAGTTTAGCCTCGTGCTGTGACTTACAGCAATCTCACCTTTGTCAGGGAAGCTTGGGTGAGCATGAGAGCCTTTGCCCGGCACTGGGGGCACTCTAACCTCTCCTGTATAATCTCAAACAGCTTCTGCCTTCTCTGCCACCACTGATCCTCAGGAATTTATCAAAGAAACAGATACTTCTGCTACTCTCTGTAATGCAGTTAATGGTCAGCCACTCTAATTCCTCCCCCCCCGCCCCATTTCATGGCTTTGGTGTACCTCTTGTAAGTTCCTGGGGAGGGCAAGCAATCTTATTTTGACTTCAAAATCATGTTCAAGTAAGCCTGCATCCTTCCTACACATTTGGCTGGCACATGGAATAGATATTTATGGTTATTTGGATACCATGACTTTTGGGATTCTGTTTCTTTCAGTAGTGATAAGGAGCATCATCTTGAGTCTGGTCCCAATGTGTTGTACCATTGACTTCAGGAAAAAAACATTGGTCTTTCAGAGAGCTTTTGGTTTGGAAAATTTTAAAGCAAATATACCCAGAAGATCAGACATGGCGTCATATAGTTGTAATAGGATAGTTAGAATCTTTTTCCAGGAAATACACTGTCAAACAGGAGAATTTTTAACTGTGACTGTTTGTTAGTAAGAAGGTTGTGATACTGAATTCCCCCCAGTAGCTACTTCTCAGCAGTCACACAAAGAGATACTGAGCAAGGAGAGAAATAGATGGAGCAGCTATCCTTCTGTTTGGATAGAAAAGTCTGAGTTACAAGACTGTAGAACAGTCTCATGAGTGTTGGACAGCCTGTTAAAGTGGAGTCTTGTGCTGGTTCTTCAGTTGCCTTCATGCAATAAGATAAAACAAGCCAGTAGCTTACTCAGCAGTTGTTCAGTACTTCAGCTATATACACAGCCTTTCAGCATGCTTTGTCTTTCTGGTCAGGCGAAAAAATGTCGTGAGAACAAATACTTTACTTCAAGCCTCTTTGGGACTCAGGATTTCATAGATGGCTAGGAGAAAGGGGGGAACAAACTTAGCATATTCAAAGCTGGAAGCTTGTCTTTGATTAAAGTTTAACAGGTGAATCTGAGGAATTAGTATGATAGTGAATATCCTAGGTTGTATTTTGTTGTTATTTGCATGATGCTAGTTTGGCATCTGAGGGATTCCACTGAGTTTAATAATGTTTCTGCTGATCTTTTCAAAAGGGAGGCTCAGATAGGCAGCGCTGATTGAAATTTTCTGGTTTGTGTTCTGTAAAGGTCTTGACTATGTGAATCTTGTCACCCAAAACCTGTGGGTTTTGGTGGAGTAGGTAAGAAGGAGTCAAGGAAGGCTGGACAGTCTTCAAGAATGAAATCTTAAAGGTGTAGGAGCAGGTTGTCCCCATGTACCGAAAGACGAGCTGGTGGGGAAGAAGACCAGCCTGGCTGAACAGAGAGCTTTGGCTGGAACTCAGGAAAAAAAGAAGAGGTTATGACCTTTGGAAGAAGGGGCAGGCAACTCAGGAGGACTACAAAGATGTTGTGATGTTATACAGGGAGGAAATTAGAAGGGCCAAAGCCCAACTACAACTTAATCTGGCTACTGCTGTAATAGACAATAAAAATGTTTCTATAAATACATTAGCAACAAAAGGAGGGCTAAGGAGAATCTCCATCCTTTATTGGATGTGGGGGGAAACATAGTGACAAAGGTGAGGAAAAGGCTGAGGTTTGCCTCAGTCTTTAATAGTAAGACCAGTTGTTCTCCGGGTACCCAGCC
>NW_008795129.1:6346920-6357572 GCF_000699145.1 Aptenodytes forsteri
GCTGTCAAGCATTGGAAGAGGCTGCCCAGGGAAGTGGTTGAGTCCCCATCCCTGGAGGTATTTAAAAGACATGTAGAAGTGGTGATTAGGGACAGGGTTTAGTGGTGGACTTGGTAGTGCTAGGTTAACCGTTGGACTTGATGATCTTAAAGGTCTTTTCCAACCTAAGCGATTCTATGATTCTAAGAGAATGAAACCTATCTCATTTCCCTACTCCCTGAGGTTAAGGAGCCCACCACACTGGACCATTGTTCATGATCTTAGCCTGTGTAACTCTGAGGTTAGTATTATAGTCTCTGTTTTGTGGTTGGAGAGGTGGAGGTTTAGGGCAATTGCATGTCTTGCTGAAGATCACATAACGATCTGTTTGCAGAATGGGGAATGAAACTCGTAAGCTCTTGACAGCAGTTCATCAGTCTTGTACTTGCATAGGGACCCTTAGCTTGAGAAGTTCATTCCGATAAAACAGAAGATGAAATGTATGACTGTTAATGCGGGTTCACTGTTCTGTGAGTCTAGTGCATTCTGTAAGGAAAGGTGGCCAAGACTGCTTTGGAAAACATGTATTTCCAGAAACGCCTGAGTAGCACTGGGGTTTAGGGCATGTCTGTATTGTGTAGTGGAGCAGAGGCAGTTATTATGTGTGTCTTCTTGCACTAGTACAGCTCTAGAAGTTTCCTGTTCTAGAGCTAGCTCAGAGATCTCTGCATCACAATCCCATTAAATAGTGTATTTATACTCCAAGTCACTTGTTGCCAGAGAACTTAGGCTCCTAAATCTCAAAAATGTTTTTGGAAACAGTTGGTCTCCTGCCTGCAAAAAGGGAACATGGACCATTCCTTTGTCTGCACTTTCTGTTTATGCAGCGAAGAGCAGGTGTATAGTTACAAATCCTGGATCCTTACCTCGGTTGGGGCATCTACAACAGATAATTGTCTTTTATGCTACTTGCAGTACTAACTTATTCAGCTTCAAAAGGAGGAGCCTTAAATTTTATTTGCTGTTTCTTTCTCCTTCTGAGTAGTTCCACTAATTATCCTTCTTAAGATCATGAATATGTTTATCTTCTTGGTGTAAGTGTGCAACTTGCTTTCAGATGATTGCCTCATCACTATACTGTCTGGAGAGCTGTCAAACTCACAGACGCAGGCCATATTCCCTAATTATTCTTGGAAAAGGCAGAGCAACTAATGCCTGCTTCTGCCCCTCACCTGCAGCACCTTGGTGTAATGTGTTCTGATGTTTCTTCTAGGGATTTGTGTCATGTATGGAACGGTACCGAAGAATTGGGCAGGAGCTGTACGCCTCTTTGTACAAGAACCACGTACAGGTAAAGAACAGGAATATTGTGCAACAGCTTTCTGTTGTTGAAATGATGCTCTTGGACTACCCTGAGAAATCAGGCATTTCAGAAGTGAGATAAGTAGTATGCCCAAAGAAATGCTGAGTTAATGAGTCAATACTCGGTTCCTGACGTCACCACTGAAGTGTGATATAGCATCACTCACCAATCAGATTGCAGATCCTCACTTTATCTTCAGGAGCCTTTTCTCTTTTGTTTAAATGAATTATTCCACTCTCACAGTGGCAGAAATGAAAGTGAGGACTTCGACCTTTTTTTCTTAGCAGCCAGTAAAACTTTTCAAGGTCTCAAGCTTATAGCCAGTAAAATCTCACAGGTATGGTTCTGTTTCAGGATTGGCCATCAGAGACCAACAAGCTTTTCATTCTTTGAAATTCTCACCTCTTCTCTCCTTTAAATTGATATTTTAGTGCCCCTCAACTCCCCCCACACACCACCTTAAGTAGAAATAATTAGATTTATGCCATGCTTGGAGGGAGCACAGTACACTTCTGACTGAGACTTTCAGACTGTGTTTTCAGTGAGCATGGTTGTTGCCATTTGACACAAACATTCAGCAGAAAAAAATGGAGTGAATAAGACCTCCGTGATGCTGTTCTTCTGGCTCGCTGCTTTTGAGTTGGAAATCCAATGAAAGCAGCCGTTTTCAAGGAGGTTGAAGTTTGTGACATGCTTATATTTGTCATTGTATCTTAGTTTGACTAGTAGCATCCTCCCACAGCACACTTTCAGTGGTCAGTCGGACCTATGTTTGCTGAGTCTGCAGCGTTCCCTCTGCGGTGGTCCCATCCGGTACGTTGGGTAGATCCCTCTGAATCACTGGGGTGGTGCCACTGCTGGATGGGAGGAGGGGAGTGTGCAAAAGGTGGCGCAAAGTGGTTTTGTCCCACAGATGCTGCAGTGTGGTTACAGCAAAGCAGCCAAGGACTGGATGATACTTGAGGAGCAACTTTTCTACAGAAGGGGCCCGTTGGGAGATGCATCACGATCTTTAGAGTCACGATGGATTCTTGATTGTTATGAAGGGCCTTCACGAATGAGGAGGAGGATTCAGCATGCGAACCCCCGAGTGACAATGATGCGAATGAAGAGTGAGGTAGAAAGCTGTTGCAGGAGGTGCACAATTTCTGTAACAGTTGCTGGTGACTTTATACTCACCTCTTTCCTCTGGTTCTCATTACCTGACTCATCAATATGCTGTGCCATGCATAGAGAACCTACTGAACGTGTCTGATTTTGAGAGAGTAAGAGGGGCTGCAATGTGTTTAGCAGCAACAGAATTATTTTCCTTTTTTTCTGTTATAAGATCTCCCCAGACAGATGAGAGTATAACCCGACATACTTTTCTGCTTGTAATATCTCATGGGTGTAGCACTTCCCAGTGCATGCAACAGAGTCCAGTTAGAAGGCTGCACTGTCCTGTTAGTCTTACACTTATTAGGGCTGCTAGAACTGGTGGATGATCAAAAGGGGAATTAGAGTGGTTTGAACTAAGCATTGAACTGTATATGAGGGGTATTTACTACTGTCTGTCTCTATGGTGTATAAGTGCCAAATCCTGTCAACCAGAAGCTGAAGCACTTTAGTATATCAGGACGTTCCCATCTCTAGGACATTTTCAGCTTTTCTGTGAAGCTTGGATTCTGGCTGTTTTCTGTAGACTGGGTGGTATGGTTTTTATCCTATAACTGGCCTCATGCAGGGTCTTCTTTGAAAAGCCAATAGTCCTTTTGCTTAATTGTTGACATGTGTTCCTACATTTAATTGTTCCTTTGGGTCCTTTCAAATGAGTTTATTTGAATTTCCAAGGCATTTATTTGCAACATAGTTCTAAATCTATGTTTGTGTCTGCAACAAGGTTCTGAGTTATGTTCACCTGTCTGCATATTCCACTCTAGTCATACCTAGTCTCTTTTCAGGTTCTCCTAGCAAACAGAAATGAAACAACCCCCACTGCTGAAGAGAATCCAGGTAACCTTTTAGGGCTAAATTTAAATCATCAAGAGGGTGGACACAAACAGCCAAAGAGAATTGGAGTTAGTGTATGGAGTTCTAGGTCAGAATTTCATCTAGTGAAAAAAACTTATTGTCAGTGCTCTGGGCTAAAAAGTCACTTGAACATCTGAGAAAAGACTGATACAATTATTATAGGTGGTATATAAACTGTATTTCTTGCTCTCTTGTTGCCACCAGAAAGATCTGAAAGTAAAAAAGCTATCTTGAAATGAAAGCTTTGGGCATTCTTGGGCACCTGGAAAGCTCCCTACTCCTTAAACTCGGAAGGAAATGTGCAGACTTTCCCCCTGCTTTTAGTAGACACTCCAGTTCTACCTCTGAAATAATATTTAAAACCAGGTGATAGATGGCTCAGAGAAGTGGTAATATGAATTGTAATTTCCCAAGAATGTGGACAAAATAATAGAGCGTGGAAGGAAATCACCAAGAAAATTAACATGTCAAATTGTTTTTCAGTGTTGAAAATAGAACCAGATTTTTCAAAATATGATCATTATGTCAACATTTTTCATTTTCCAAGGCCAGGTTTTCTGTTACATGAGACATTAAAAGAATGGGGGGGAGGGGAGTGAAATATGGTACAGAAGTCAATAGTTTTCAGAGGGAAAAAAACCCCAAAACATTAAGAACTGTAGTTTGGAAATGTCAGCCAAGTCTAAGGCTGTGGATTTCAGCCACCTGTATGGCTGGGGGCAATCAAGCTTCTAGTGTACGCTGTTGGAAATAGGCAATATTGCTGAATACTTTTTAGTGTGATAGGGCCTAGAAATCAAGTGAGAGTGGAGCTCATTGTTCTAGACTCCAAATAAGATTGAAGTACTACGTAGTTTCTGCATGAAAGTGGTTACAGTCTACCTCAATAAGAAGGCTGATCACGTGTCCCCTAACTGCATGCACTGCATGAATTTGCTAAACTTGGGACACAGCTTGGGCAAGATATGAGTGGATTGTCTCTCCTTGGGTACTCTTAAGATCCTGTGCAGTGCATGTCCCCAAAAGACTAATGTTTTCAGTTTTTCCTAATTTCAGGTGAGTATGTAAACAGATTCTTTTTTTTTTTTAATTATTTGATTATCAGATGATCAGCCCAACACAGTGCAGAAATGAGAATAAATACATTTGTTCAATATGTTTAAATCTTCAGTGATTATAGGAATTTAGTTTGAATTATGACTGAGTGCAGCTACCTGTTTTTAGTTCCCTGAACTAAGCATCCTTCTTTAGCAGTCACAGATTTTACTTCTCTCTTGCCTGTTTTTTGCTGATAAATAATGCTATTTCCCAAGGTAGAACAGATTGGGTGAAAGTCTAAATTGCAAATGCTTTTGGTGTCATCTGGCTGCCACTAAAACTGCAATCTCTTTTATACTGATATAGGAGAGCTGACGTTAAATGGAGCAGAAAGGGAGATGGATAAGAAGGGATCGGATTGTAACCAGCTAACTTTCTTCCCTGCTCTACATGAAAGTTTCCACTCAGAAGACTTCTTGGAACTGTGTGTGGAGAGACAAATTATATTGCAGGAGTTTGCAGAGAGTGAAAAGGTAGGAAAGATGAATTAGAAAATGTTCTCTGGGGAGATGGCATTTTAGAGGGTGACTTGGATGTGGAGGCCTATCTGTTCCTTTCAGTTTGGGGTTCAGGTGGATTCAGGCTACAGTAACCATCATCACTATCTGTTTCCTTAGAGTGTTTACGATGTTCCAGCCTCTTTATGAACTCCTGTATAGACTTATTCTTGAGCATTTAATGTTAACTCTTTGAAGTAACAGGAAAAAAATTTGGGCGTGCAACCAAGGTATTCATGTACCTGTGAGACAGTATTGTCTGAATTTGCCTAAGACATGGCAAATTATGAGACTCTCAGAATTCCTGTCCTGCTTCCCCACCTTTACTCATGCTCAGAGCAGTGCCTAGATCAAATTTATTTATTACCTCTGGAAGGGTGTGCCAATTTTGTATAGGTTGCTAGCTCAGTGATGTTTAAGTCTCTTCCTGCTGAATACCAGAAAATGTTTTCTTCCTCCCGCCTTCACATGCCTCTTTGTTCTCTGCCTCCCCATGAGTACTGGACAGATTCTTCCCTCTAAGGCCATAGAGACTTTCCCTGCTTCCTGTTTGATGCTTCCATTGTGTGTCATCTAGTCAAAACAGTGCTGTTCCTTCTTTGTTCTTGTACTGGACTGGATACCCTTCTCCCAGGTTTCTTCCCAGCATAAGAAGGAGGCAGGTTCAGGAACACTGCGGGGAGGACATGAGCGGTGGAGTAAATAGGGGTGACTGTTAGGAGGACAGTAACTTTGGTCTGGTGTGCTCAATTTAATCCCTTTGCTTGAAAGCCAGCAACCTGCCTTTTACTTTCAGCATAGTCCCCACAATAGTGACTCCAAATCAAATCCTTGATGTTGGATATGAACTGCACATAGCCATTTTCTGCAGGACTGTGAGAGATTTTGCCATGAGGAGTAGACCTGGCCTCAATCTCTGATCTTTTCCAGTGTACCTGTTTCTTCCAGTGGCACCATTCCCCCTGTTGGCCCAAGAGTTAGCATCCCATAGTGGAAGCCAAGGGTCAGACTTGGAGTATTTAAACTCAGCCATCACAGCACTGTGATACATAGATATTAAATAATTCTTTTATTTTTATGTCTCAAATACCATCACTGAATTTTCTTGACACTTTGCCAGTGGCTGGGGGTCACATTTGTGCTCTCTAACATGATGGCTTCCTCGTGCTTTTAGAGCTGTTGGTACACTGTCTGTCTATACAACATAATTCATTTCCCTGCCCCTCCTCCTTTCCCCCCCCCACATACCTCTCCCCAGCAGAAGGAGACAAGCATGAAAATGTGAGGCATGTTTTCCGTGTGCTAATTTCATTTTTAGCCTTCAGGCTGTCTGTCTCTTCTCCATGTAACTCTGCAGGAAGCCGTCAGAAATGCCAGGCATGTTTTTTTCCAGCAGCAGTCACCGTGTTGCTGAGCTGACAGAAGTATTAAAAAAAGCAGTAGGGGGTGACATTAGCTGTCCTGCGCTCACTTAGGGCGCTGCGGTCCTGCCTTGTAAATGGCTGCCTCGTGAGCTGTTTGCACTTTAAGCAGACAACTGGAACCATCTTACCTACTGCACTGCACAGAACAGTCATTGCGATGCTTTGGCAGATACTAGATTGATTTCTGGAACACAGGGATAGCCCTTCTCTGGAAAGTCATCATTGTTTTATAATGTCACCCAGTGGTATTTTTTTGTATTACCATTAAACAGACACCTTTGTACGTATTCAGATACGTGAGATGGCTTTTTGCAGAAGCAGCGGATCAAATGCTATTGACATTGACTGTTGGTTCAGAGTCTGTTCTCAGCAAGTTCAATCAGGAGGATATGGGTGCAGCTGGGGTATTGTCATGCTAATATCACCTAGTCTTTGTTTTCTTTTGCTTGCAAAATAGACTAGAAAACATTTCTAGGCATTCCTGTGAAATTAATTTTAAGTATTAAACAAGATGTGTTTATCACTTGGACTGTGAGAGAAAGGGACTATAAAGGAGAAACAAATGGATGCAGTTTTAGTATAGGCTAAGGAAGGAAGCTACTGAGTGGTGAAGATTAGTCTCTGTCAGAGTGGAGACTACTCGTATGAGGGAGCAGTTATACTGTGTGTTTGAACAACACTCAGACCATGCAAAATTCGGCGTTTTTTGTTGCTTTTTTTAATGCGCTAAACTACGCACAGAGGAACGCATTTCCCTGATTTAAAAGTCAAACACTCTGAATTTAGGAAATGCCAGAAATCAAGAAATTAATGCCAGATCTGTGCAATTATAGTCTTTAATGACATAATTTTGTCATGACATGATTATTAATGACATGATTTTCCATAAGACTATCCCTTCTCCTCTACCAGTACATAGGGTGGAAGGTATGTATATCCAAATCCATACCTTCAAAGTAGTATTTAGTTGTATTGACCATAAGTCTGTCTTTTCCAGCCAGATCCTTCTAGGATCCTTCTAGATCTTCCAGGATCCTTGTAATACATATAGCTGCACCTTCTGTGTTCTGCCGCTAGCAGGAATGCTATAGATTCCAGCCATCTTCCTTACGCAGTGTTAATTTATCACTAGAATATGTCCATCCTGAGCAGGCTCTATGAAAAAAATAGTGTTTAATCCTGTAGCTACACGGTAACATAATGCATATACAAAGGGGCTGAATTCAGGCTGACTTTTGAGGGTATAACTTTGCAATCATAATAATGCTTTCTTAAATTTTGTGTGACGTTGCCAAAGCTTGAAAATGGAAGCCTCTATCAGACCTCCCAAGAATAGCAGACCCACAGCAGAATTGCTGAAAGTTGTGGGTATCACATTGACATCTGCTGGAGAAAGCACCTTTATCACCTTTCAGGCCTTTATAATGACCTCTGCTGAAGTGGCAGCTGGAGCTGGATATGGGCCTGTACTGTAGAGGGAGGAGGTTGCAAAAGAATCACAAATCTCCTCCACCATGTGTCCCAGCCCTGCCTTTGGAAGGGAGAGTGTGTTATGGTGAGCACAGTTTCTTTCCTGATTATTTGAAGTTTAGTTTCAGCTGTTTTGCCCCCCTCAGCTGCCCCTGCATTCCTGTTGTGTTTGAGCTATCTGTCCCATTATCCTCACCTATCCAGTTATATGAGGCTCCTTCCTGTTCTTTCCCTGTTTCTTTCTATACTCCGCACCAGTTTCCCCTAGTCCCCATCAGCTTTCAGTGATCTGCTAGAGCCAGATCTAAAAGCCAAAAACCTTGTATGCAGTGCTGGTGAAATGCAAGATACAGAGGGCCATTGTTGTGTTTTGGCTCTATGGAGGTACATAAAGCAGTAAGTGGGCATTCAAAGGAGTTGTAGTTGTTTGTGGCTCGCCCATGCACTGAGAGTCTGGGCAGAAGGGATGGAGGGTCAGGGCAGTTGTTTGCAGACTAAAGGAGAATGGTGGGCTGGTAGCTGAGATTTTGTTACTTCACCTCCTCCCTTACAGATGGCCCCAGCAGGGACCACTTGTGAAAGCTGGGCAAAAGGACTGCTGTTGGTGTGCTTGAGAAAAATGTGACTTTGAATTCAAAGCTGGGAATTGAGTCACCTCATTACTGAGTGTTTGGAACTGGTGCTGTAATTCCAGTAGTGTAAAGTAGTATCCATGTGTATATGCCCAAAGCACAAGATGTTTTTTTCCTGCACGCAGGAGTCAATGGGTGTAATTCACTAGATGAATATATCAGACTGCAGGTGCAGATTTACAGGTGTTGCTGTCAGGGCTGTCCTCTCAGAACTTACTGAACTGTCATACTCTGGCTCCTTGGTTATACATTTTGCTGAGGCTCCATTGAGGTTATAGTGTGTGCAGGTGAAGATTATATTTTGCATGTATCTTCAGTATACTGAGACTGTACACACCATAGGCATGGAAGGAGAGGTTATATGTGATGTGAGTGATGTTACACAACATATGCTGCTGCAGAATTGTGCAAGAGAAATGCAAATAGGAAACTGTCCTGACCTAATCTATCAATTTGCCTACCAAAAGCCAGAGCAACCCTTTAAAAAACTCTGGCTTACCAGCAGAGACAGGGAGATTGGATTCCTATATCTGCAACCTGAGTCCCCTACTGCGAGATTGCCTCCCTGATCTTTACAAGCCTAAAGTCGTCCTGCCAGGTTGTTAATGTGTGGTTAGCATGTAATAGATGAAGAAAGTGTTGGAAGGCTTGGGGAATGATTTCGGTGTAGAAATTCTGATTTTGGAGAAAAGTAAACCTCTGTTTGCCAGCAAGTCATTTGAGATGGTAAGAAATCCAAGCAGCTGGGGTAATGAATCTGAAGTTAACAAGAGGCCACGGTCTAGCAGAAATCTGGGCACAATGCCTTTCCTTGAAGGAGGGGCTGGAGAGAGCACAGGAGGTGCCAAGGACAATAATAGAAGGGAGTAGCATAAATCATTTAGAGGGAGTGGGATCCATGGTTGGGAGAAAGGAGTTGATTAAAGAACAGGCTCAGTTGAAAGAGGGAGCAGCTGTATGGTTCAGCATCTAGGACCGGCAGAACAGCGCAGCAGCTCTGCATCCACTTGGTGGACCCAGTGTTTTTAGAATGCCCATACCTCACAGCTATGCAAGACACCAAGGCAGCCTGTTTGCATGGGACCACTGTTACACTTCATCCCAGTGTGAGGATGCAGCAGTAAAGAACTTTACATGTGCTGATGTGCAGTGGGAACAGGGACTAGCTATTGTGGTCAAAGCAGAGGATTAGGAAGCCAGGTCCTTGGCACAAGCTATTTCCCTTTTCTGTGCCTCAGTTTCTACTCTTCCCTCCCTGCTGCAGGAGCAGAGATTGTAATGGCTACCTCACTGCAGGAAGGAGTGCTGAAACTCTTCCTGTGTTCAGATGGGAGCGCCTGAAGAAGGACAAGGTGTTGCAGATGATTACTCCTCTGACTTGCCCTATCTAGGTTTCTGCTGCAGTAGAGAGGCTGCTGGGAGCCCCTTCCCCAGCCCATGCTCCTCCACCCCTACCCCAGCTCAGTGAACAACTGTGCTACTCGATGCAAAGGATAGGATCTGACTCATGCTGTAAGTGTCACAAAAAAAAAAAAAAAACAGAGCAGCTTTAGTTAGATCTCTGCTCTTCTGGATGTGCTCCTCCACCATGCTACTCATGCTCCATGGATACCTCCTAGTATTCCCCTTTCATATCTCCTTCCGAGTGGGTTTTTTTGTTGTTCGCCTTGATGAAAAACATCTTTCAAGTAAGACTGTAGCTGCTCCCTGGATCCCTGCAGAGCTCTTGACAAACCCCAGGGTCCTGACTACCACCACAAGTAAGCACAGTTGATCCCCTCACAGTTAGTTGCTTTCTGTAGAATGATGCAGCAGGGAAAGGAGCAGGCAGACTTTGCTGTGGTTATTCCTGAGAGAGAGTCATGGGAGCAGTGGGAAGGGCATGAACTTGAGTGAACTGACCTATGGGGAAATTTAAGGGCTCATATTAGTTTTTTGGCAGCATTGTCTGTTTGAGAGGAGCCTGGAGTGAGACAGAGACGTCTGGGTGTGCAAGAGGTATGAGCACAATCCTATTAGAACTGGCTTCCAGATGCTATCATCAGCTAAGGGATGCCAGCTTCTCAGGCTGGCGATGGGCCGGGACAGATGGCAGCTTTCATCACAGAAAGCAAGGACAAAGAGCAGTCCCAGTGCCCATGACCATGTACAAGAAAAGAACCTTCTTCTGTCATACACC
>NW_008795129.1:6357671-6382007 GCF_000699145.1 Aptenodytes forsteri
GAGGGAGGGAGGGAGGGAGGGAGGGAGGGTGAGTGGAGGCTACCTGCAAAAAAGGAATGTGTCCTGGGTCTTCCAAAGCAAAGCTGCGACCACAAGGCTTTCTTTCTAGTGATTGCAATAGTTTCACTCAAGTCTGAGCAGAAGAAATTTGATCCAATGTTTGTAACAGTTCAGATGTGACCAAACTTGAGCCTAGAGCCCCTACCACTAAAGACTAGGTCAAGTAGATTTAGTTTCCTTTCGTCATTGAGCAGCTGGAGAGAGTGAAGCAACCTGTCATGTATTCTTAAGTTGTGATTAATGAGACGCGTGTGTGACCGTTTCAAAGTAAGATGAGACTTCAACAACAAGCAAACTAACAATCATTGCAGGAAAGGTCTTGTGAGTGGCACAGAGAGGTGGACCTGTATTGCTCTCACTTACCATGATAACACATATCTGTTTCCCTAGCAAAAATTGTGAAAGCAACATATTTGATTTCATGTACTCGTGGTCGTTTTAAATTTTGTGGCCCTGAATAACACTGACCCTATTTTACTGACAGGTCCTTTGTAGCTGATGCACTCTGGGATTCCTCAATACACAACAGAAAGGGCAGAAAGAGTGTGTAACTACAGGTTTCATCTCTGTGATTCCTGATACAGTGCTACCTGAATGCGTTGCTTTTATGTGTATTGTGCAAGGTTTTTGTACCTTTTGCTGAGCAAGTGATTACAGACAGCTGTGAGTGCTTATAGGGAAACATGAGATGTGACAATGAGGAGGAGGAAGGGGCTTCAGGAAGTCCCTAAGCCACTGGTTGCTGAGAAGGTATATGAAGATCAAGAATCACTCCATACCTAGCACGTTTCTTATACTCTTTCCTTAAGCTTCTGTTACTAAGACACAGGATAGTTGTTTAGATGGACCTCTGAACTGACTTGGAGTAGCCATTCCTTTGTCCTTATTCTGTAAAAATGCCATGCTCCAGGAGATTGTGTGGCATGGATGTGTTCCAGTGACATGGTTTTGTGACTTTAATGTCCTTGTGTTGTATTTTTCCCTGGAGGGACCATGCTAACACTACTAGAGTCTGCAGGATTAGATGGCTAACCTCCTCCACTGTTTTTGAAAACTCTGTAAAGACTGTTTGCATCTTCAGGTGTGTAATTCCTTTGGAAATCTGGCTCTTGAACTCCACAGCAGATACGCTTTTATGGCTATTTGCTTAAACGTAACTGGAACATTTACAAACAGCTCTTCTGAAAAAAAAAGAGAAAGAAAAACCCCACGCTTTTAGCTTTAATTCCCTCATACATCTGAATGAACAGAGCAATCAAGAGATGCAGGGCTTTGGGCAATACCTTAGAAGGTAATTATTCAATTATTTTACGTCAAGTTTGCTTCATTGATTGATGATTCTAGTGGCTGGTGAACTGGATTCTGTTCTGACAGAAAAGGAAAGTTTTTATTTAATCTGTGGTAATTTCAGGCTGCTTGGTATTTCAGTGGAAGACTGTAGGTACAAGACTGTCCTGGTGGGGGTTCTCTAGTACATCTCTTTGTCAGATCTTTATTACTCACCTGGAATAAAATGAGCCCTGTTCTCCAAATGAGAACAACTGACTCGGCCCAAGGGCTCTAGTATTTCTAACAGTGCAGATGTATTTAATTCTGTTGGGGGTGATAACATAAAATTGAAGAAATGGATTTGGCACTGGTGACTGTTACTGGTTGGATAGTACAGAAGACAGAACGTAGTGGGGCTTAGAGTTTAAGGTTTGAGAAAGAGAGGTACGTGCTCTCTCCCATCTCAGGGTCTGCTAACGTGCCCCAGCCCTGCCTTAAGTGGAGTAACAAAGTGATTATTTGTGCCAGACCACATTAGTGATCATGAGCAGGCCACCTTCACAATCCACAAAACCACACACATGATCTCTGGCACATGGGCTGGGTTTGCTGAGGTGGATTTCTTAGAAGTCTGGATTTCAACTTTGTGTCCATTTAGCTATTTTACACAACCGCCTGATGTTTCAATATTCAGTTACCTTCCTTTTGGGAAGAAGTGATCTTTCTGCTATTTAATTACTTCAGGAAACCCTGTGGTTCACTAATGTGAGCAGAATTCCCCAGTATTCTCAGTGCAAACATACATGCCTCTAACCACCTAATGGCATGTACACGCACAGGCACTCCAGTTCAGAGAGTTCTGTGGTTGGCATATCCCTGCAGAGACAGGCATTCCTGTGGGATCTGCAGGAGAGGTGATGGAAAAATGCTAGCTTCCTCTTAGAAATAATTTAGAGGGGAAAGAGAAAGAGATTGAAGGGATTTTCATTAAAAATTACCCACAGAAATCTTCCAGGGTTGTGTTTTTTTTTTTAAACCCAGAATGAAAAACAACCTTCTGTGCCCACTCAAGTGATTTCAAAATGAAACCCCCGTTTTGTTGGTAAAATAATTGCTTTTCAGTAAAAAAAATTAAATGTAGAAACAATATTTTATTTCAATCCTTCTGTGCACTCAAGTGATTTCAAAATGAAACCCCCGTTTTGTTGGTAAAATAATTGCTTTTCAGTAAAAAAAATTAAATGTAGAAACAATATTTTATTTCAATTATTTATGAATTTATTATTCATGTTATGCTGGCATCCAAGACTGAAAGCTTTTGTGTAGCAGTGCAGGTCTGTTTCAGCTGACCTGAGTTAGCCTATGTGTATTTTGGGATGGAGGCAAGGGAGGTTGTAGATTTGGTTCCAGAAATAATGAGGTAGGAACAAAGGCAAAAAGCGAAGGAGAACCATACTTACTCTACATATCATCATGTAGACTTTACATGATCTAGTACAACCAATGCTATTTCTGGGTCATTTTTGCATGCACAAAAAATAATACAGGACTCCTGTTCTTATGAAGTTTGGTAGAGGTAAGATCATTGAGATCTTAAGAGAAAAAACAGACTTAGTGATACTTCTCGCACTTGTCAATCAGTTCTTTCAAGAACATTGCACTAGATTTCTGAACCAGCAAGCTTTTCCTGTTACATAAATACCTCTCAGATCTAATACCTCTGTATGCAGCCCTCTGGTCCTTGCAGTTTCAGATGGACTCAGCTTGCAAAATTTTACGCTCATTTCTGGATTGTATGTAGTTCAGGATTGTGGTGATTTACAGGGGGAGCTCAGCAGTGGGCAGTTTTCTTAGTATGTCAGGTAGTATTAGCGTTTTAAGATTTTGGGAGCATTAGTGTTTTATTGTAGTATGAATGTTTGAAGGGATTTTTGCAAATAGAGGGTGCTTCATCTGAGACTGGGCTGATGATTAGCTCCTGCCTCCTTCCATGGGAATGTAGGAGATGCTGGTTCAAAGTTCTGGTCCAAACTGGGCACAGCAGTGAGTTGACTTTGATCCTCCCAGTTGACTGCGCTAACCAGTGGACTGCTCTTCTGGAGCTGAGTATATATAGAAGATTGAATCAACAGACAAGAAAAATAAGGAACTTCATGCCTCTAAATGTTAGGGCAATTCTTTGCAATGAATTACTGCTTGATTTAAAATCAGAACTTTAAGTTCCCTGCAGCCCACACAATTTTCTGGATCGTTGGGCTTTTCTGGTCTCTGTATTGGTCTGTTTCCTTTCTACACCATCTCTCAGCCATACAAACTGTTCCAGAAAAAAGACTTCTTTTTTCCTTTATCAAAACTGGTCAATTTCCAAGAAAACTTTCAATGAACTGGCATATATGACTGAAGAACTACTTTGTTGAAAAATTCCCAGTGCTTCTAAATTGTGGGTTAGAAACTCCTCTATTTTAGGGGCCAAGTTAATTTGCTCAGGAGAAAGAAAAAGAAAGTGAGTCTTGGGATGCCAAGGGAGGTTTTTTAAATTATTCCAGAATGTTTAACTAAATCTTTAAAACAACTAGAATCATGGATTCATATATTTTGATTGGCCTTCTGTATAATATAGGAAGGAAAAGTGCCAATGCAAGGAGTTTTGTGTTACTGAGATTTCAATCCATTGTATGCTGATTCAGCTGGCCATGGTGAGATAGATACCTAGAGTATTAGATCCTTTGCTTGCTCATTGCTCCCTGGGATCCCTTTGCAGGATTTTTTCAAGTATAGATTTCACTGGGATCTAAATAAAAGTATTTGCCCTTTCTCTGTATTCTAAATATACAGATCTTTATTATACGCCACTGTTTTTCTGTATGATGCTGTGTAAGTCATTTTCCCCAGTGCTTCAACCCCCTGCCTGTGTAATAAGTATTGCTGTCTAACAAAGTTTTGCAGTGCTAACTCCTGCAATGTTTGCAAGCTCTTCATGTTCTGTAGTGATGTTGCTAAATATAGCCACAGGTAGATGGGGAAGGAACAGATTTACTGGGGGAAAAGGGCATCAGACCCTCCCCACTACTAATACAGGAGGCATACACTGTCAGTCATATGGTCATTTTGTGGCTGCATCCCTATAGACCTGCCAATCAAGATGGCAGCTGTTTTGGTACAAACACACGTCCTTCTGCATCATTGGGTCTTGCTCCCTGCTGTCCCTCTCTCCTGTATTACCTACCCCTGGCTTCATTATGCTTGCTTCCATACTAGGTCACATTGAAGTGCTCTGTGGCAGTTGTGCAGGGGCATACAGCATTGGAAGGAGTGCTTCTCTTCGGCAAAGAGCACTTTTACATCTGTGAGTGCTTTGTGTTATCCCCTCTAGAAGAAGTCTATTGTACACGTCACTGCTTGTCCAGGTGAGTCATTCTTTCCTCCCAGAGATCTGCTTGGTTAACTTCAGTATTGGCACGTGGATACCTAGAATTTGCACAGACTTCGTGGGGGATTTCAAGAGGGGTATTAGCAAAGTAAGAAGTTTGCCATCTTTTCCATCTGTTCACAGAATTGTTTAACATAACTAACATAGGTGCTTGTTCACAGGCTTTGGAGGTGCAACAAGGACTCCCAGCTCCAACAGATGGAGATGGTGGGCAGTCTAACACATACGTTTCTGTTTTTCAATTCTTTTATACTGTTGTTAATGTTTCTTTCTGACTGGCTCCCATCTTTTATTCATATGGAACAGTCATTACAAGAGCCTTTAGCTTCATTGTCTCATAAGGTTTTATTTGTTTCTCCAAGACAGAATCATAATTAATATTTGGCACACTGCTATCATCTTTGACTCATGATTTATTGAAACTGATCAATATTGAAAATGAGTCTGTTAGACTTAGCTCTTTGCTCATACTGTGTGCTCATGTGCAAAGCCCAGTGGGACAGTGAGTAACTCAGTGTTTTTACTCCCTGACTGTCTGCTCTACATCCGATTGTTACTAAGTCCAATATCAGTCAATCTGATCAGGTGACTTAAGGATCTATTGGACTGGGTCCGATAAAAGCTTAGGCTGTTTTTCTAAGGGATTTTCTATGGGCTAGGCTGTAGATAGCAATACATGTACACAACTAAAGTAATAATGAATTAATTGCTTAATTATTAGTTCCAATAAATTGCTGTTTATAATAGCTGTGTGTCCATACGATGCTTGCCCTTGACCCAGGCTTTCAGGTTCTCCCACCCAGCTCCTTCCCTTGCTGTTTCTTAGACTTCAGTGTGTGCAAAACCTTGCTGTCTGCCTATTTGCATGCACTAAAATAATTCCAAACCTACCCTTAGCCTCCGCAGGCTCTTTATTTTATTTTGGGAACTAGTACAAAATCTGCCTTCAGTATTTAGCTTTGTTTTCAATTCATGTATGCCCCAGTTGATCTTGCTATCTCTTAGTATTTTTATTCTTCTTTAGGGAGGACTTGGATGTTCCTGAGGGCTCTCCTGATCTTTTGTGTTTCAAATTAATTTTTCTTTCTTTATATTTTTCTCTTCCAGCATCAGCGATCCATTTATTTTCAACTTATGTCATAAAGATCATGCTGTGGGAGACCAGATGTGTTCCCGTTATTCATATCATGATATAAAAGAGATACGTCTGATGCGCTTTCTTCTGCAGGTAGGAACTAACATGCTCGGTCATTTGAGGGAAAGCTGCAACAGCAGTAATGACATGTGACTGAAAACTACATGCACAATTTTTACTAAGACTGCTGAGATTTCTTTGCTTGAGTCCCAAAATGCTTTTGCTCCCATCATTGCTTCATTAGCCTTTGGTAATATAAACTCCTTCCTATATCCACCAGAGTGTTTAAGCACCCTCACTGGAGTGGTTGGCTCATTAGTTGTTAGGCTAAGAATGTTCCTCACAGTTTATCTCAATGTTTTTGAAAATAAGACTTGAAGTCAATTTCCTGTGTTTTGATGGAAGCTCCCGATAAGTGTCTGACTTCCAGTAATACTCAGCTCCCACAGACTTCAGTAGTTTTGGACATCAGTGGATTATGGGTATGTGTAACACGCTTACCCTGGGCCTCTTGGAATAACTTTCAGGTTGTGCATGTGAGTCAATACATGAATCATAAGTCAGAGCAAACAATTTGAATCCTCTGCGCCTTTAGCTGCACTACCCAGAAGCTACTCAATAGCAATGGCCTGGTACCCTTTTAGGTTTTTTTGGTTTAGATGAGCCTGTGATTCTCATCACAGAAGAGTTGTAGCTAGATTCTTGCAGCACCAGAGCCTATACTTGCTCTAGATGGTTTTGGTACAAGGTAATTCACAGATTTCGTTTGACAAAAATACAGAGTTGTGAAGCAGCCATAATTAGTTACCTGTTATTTTGAATCCATTTTTGGAAGGTTGAGATTCAACAGAGAATTAAGAAATCATTTGGAAAATTCAAAAATTGAGAAAATGGGGCTGACAATTGTCTTATGTCATGTAGTATGGCACTCATCCATGACTCAGTCCTGTTTTATTTTATATTTAATTATGTATGCAAAATGGACGATGTTAGTAGGTGAGACTTGCTTCAGGGTATAGCATATCTCAGTGTCTAGGTCACTCTCCAAGCACATATAGGAATGTTAAGTCTTTTTCTGAGTAACTGTATGAAGCTTATTTTCTTACATCACTGGTGAGCAACCTGAGCAACAGAACTATCACCTCTTCTTCTGTTCTGTGAATAGCATCAAAGTTGCCAGTGGAATCTTGCCGCCTTCTCATATGTTCACATGTCTGTGTATGCATGGATGTTTTTAAACATGTGAAACAGAAATGTTTTGTGTGACCCAAAGTGAAAAATGGAGATGAGTAAAAACAGTCTTTGAATGGGCCTGGGGCAAAAGGCGGGGCTTGTTGGTTTGAGGGGGTTTTGTGTTTCTTTGACTGTGGGGTTTTTTGGGCTTTTTTTTTGTTTATTTTTGTTTATTTTGTTTTTTGTTTATTTTTGCTTTGTTTCAATTAATGAGCTGAAAACTCAGGTATCTGTATCAGGCTCTCAAATTCTTGCACTGGGACTCCAGTGAAAAAATATTGCTGAAGAAGAAAACTGATTACTTGTGCTTTCCCTGCGGGACAGGTGGATCAGCTGTTTAGGCAGCTACTGTGCCTCAGAGAGATGATCTCCTGTTCATGCACACAGCCCGGCTCAGAGCAAAGCACTGTGAAACCACGCGGCCCAATTCTGTAATGGTGACACTTGAGTAGACTTGGTTTGGAAAGCTGAGCTTCAGAGCAAATGCTGCAAGATGTTTATTGTCATAGCTGCTCTTACATTATCTTTCTGCTTTATACTTCATTTGTGAATCATGACTGGGGCAGTTGCCATTGTGGTGTTTCTCTAGGTTTGTATTGCACCTGCCATATTTGGATTGAAACTCATGTCTGGGTTCCCAGACACTACACGTTATTTATAGTTTTACTTGACTGACTTTGGGGCAAAAAGGACCACTCACTGAGTAAATAATAGGATTATATGCAAATGCCCAACAAAACAATGTGTGGAGACATTGTGGAAAGACAGGGCAAAGTTTTCAACTTTGATTATTTAAAGCTTCAGTGAGAAATGTCATAAACTTCCCTTCCTCTTCTGCTGCTTCTAGTCAGGAGAAATTATTTTGGCATTTCTGTTGAGCTCACTATTTGTTTAGAAAGCAGTATGGTTGCCTTCTAAAAGAAACTTTTATTTAGCATCCCCTCTTCGTGTTATCTTTGTCACCTAATCAGAAGTTAATGCTACTAGTGTCTTGTTAATCACACTGGGATTTCAAGATAAAAATGCTTCAGAAGCAGCAGGAGGAGGTGGGTGATGGAACCAATATCTGGAGTTTGATTTTGCTTCAGAGAAGCATTTGAACTCCTAGTCAACCCAGTAGGAGCATTCCTACAGTTGGATAAATTGGGAATATTAGGCATATTTTGCTACACTTCTTCACACTTTTTTGTGAAGTGTGAAGCCTTTTTTTTTTTTTTTAAAGCCCTGAAGAATTGGACAGGCCATGATGGACTCTTTGCAGCACTAGGCTTTGCTCTGCAGCTCCTCACACTGTAAATGTTTTACCTTTCCAGGAGATCGCCTTGGAAATATTCTTCAAAAATGGTTACTCCAGATTTCTTGTCTTCCATGACAGCGACCGAAATAAGATATTTAAGAGGTAATCACTACTTCATAATAACATGTGAATGCCCAGGTGACACTCCTGACCTATCGCCCCTATTTATCCTGGCTTCAGATGTCTGTTGTGTGCTGCCCCAGAGGCTTTTTTCTTCAACTGCAGCTCCTTGGTCTTTAACGGGTTACACTTAAGCAAATCTATGAATTTTTCCTTTTGCTGACCTGTGAATTCTTTGGAGCGTTATATAGCCATTGATTTATCAAGGGAGCTAATGCATGTGTAGGACTCTTAGCACCCAATGGTGAGTTGCATGTCCCTGCATCCCAGGAAATAGCAATTGTAGCTGTGCTGCTGCTTCTCACTGAGGTGAGAGCGCCACCTCCTTCTCACCTCACAGTACTGGGTGAAAGAAGGTTTCTTCCTGCTTTTTTCCAACATATGAAGTGTCATTAATTCATTAGGAATAAAATGTTTTTGTCTGTCTGACTCTGACTTTGTATCTTTGGTGTGGATTTAACTTTTAACAATGGAATTTTTGTTTAAAAAAGATTTCTCCTTATGTGCTTGTCTTGTTTGATGGAACTTGAATGTAAGACTATGAAGTGATGAATTTGCACTTTGTTTTTGCTTTTCTTTTTTCCTACTACAGTTCTGACCATTATATCAGGTTTACTTTCACTGTCCTTTATGCAGGAAAAATACGTCAATACGTAGTACTTCCTGTGATAAATTCTGCAGCCTGGACTGAGGATTGGTACTGTTAATTTGTAAACAATCATAGCAGTTCCTTCTGCTCCTGAAATCTCTAAACAGTTTCTAATGGAGCATTGCTTAAAAAGTCAATGCAAGTCTTCCTTTCTAAACTGGCTGCATAGTGTGGCTACTTAGAATCATCAGGTTCTGCCCCAGAGCCAGCTGCTTTGTTTAGCCCTTATCTTTGCTGTCTCTCAGCTCTGACAAACATCTTTTGGGGGAATCTTGCAGAGGCAGTTCAAGAGAATGTTTTGATCCTCAGCTGCCTGTGTTGCCCCTCAGCTGAAGGTCACCAAAGCTATGTATTTCAAGGGTTTAGTATGTCTGATATCATAAACCCCCAGTGAAAGTACGTCGGAACTGCTGAGACGTGGGTTGGTATTCCTTTCTGTGATTTCTGCTAGATAAATGTCTGAGTGGGTTCTCATTCTCTGGCTTTAATTAATAGCAACTTAAACCACCTGATCATAAGTCCGTAGCCCTATATATCAATTCAAGGCCCTATCTGGGAAAGAAACTGCTTTTATCCAGCCCATAGGCAACTCCTTAATATTAAATGTGTGCTTTTGCTGTGTTGTCTTGCAGCTTTGTCCTAGGTTAGAGTCTCAGTGAAATGCTGTGGTGTCCTTCAGGAAGAAAGTTGCTGTCAGGACATGACATAGATTATATACATATGTAATGTATACAGATAACCATTTAAATAATTATAATGTGACCTTTCATATCTCTTATAGATTTTGCTCTTTCCAACCTGCTTTGAAGTCGAAGGGGATAACAGAAGAGTCCCTGAATATAAGGTAAAACATAGGAAATATTGGATAACTGTAGATAACAAGTGCAATTGTGTGAATAAGTTGCACTTTAAAAAAAGCATCTAGAAATGTACCTATTTGTGCCCCCTGTTTTAAAGAATCAAAGGTGTCCCCAGAACTCCAAAAAGCATTCTAGTGTACAGCATCCACAGTATGAAGACATGAAGAACGTGTTGAGTAGCTGACTGTGCATAGTTAATTAATAATTATTACCTCCTTAATATGACTTTATTGGTAAACTCTACACAAATGGTTAGTGTGGGAAAGAGACAGTCAGTGAGGTGAGGTTAGAGCTAATCCATAATGCTTCTGCGTAATGGTCTCTTTATTGTGTGGTTAGGGCAGACAGTAATAGTTGTACACATTAATGTTTTGGCATGTTATAGTAACTGTGCAGTGGAGATTCCAACTTGTCCCTCAGATTTACCACTGCAGGAAAAAAAAGTTTTCTCCTAATGGGAGGTGATTGAGAGCATGTTTCATGCTGACCTTGAGCTACTTGCATACCTGTAACTCTTCTCAGTTTGGATATCTGAGGAACACAACCCTAAGTGCCTAATTGGTGTCCTCTGAAATAATAGCCTGGAGGCTGGAATACTGTTGAGACCTGAGGGCCAGATTGCCCCTGTGAGTTGTTGTGGCCTGTGTCAGCTGTACTCTTCTTTTTAATTTTCACCCTACCTGTTGTAGATCATTACCTATCTTGTAAGTGAACATTTGCAGCCTTGAGTACCAGCCATCAGCTTGCAAAAAGTATCAGTGCAGTATGCAACCAGGTCTGGCTAGAGCCTAACCTCTGCCAGAGGTACAACCAGATATCACCTCTGGCTAGAGCCTAACCTCTGCCAGAGGTGATGGTTGACTCTATGGAACATGATGTGTGTTCTGAGTGGAGCAACCAATAAATCACCCCAGGGTTTCCTTTGCCTGTGCTTGCTGGGTGCTCAACAGGTGAGAATGTCTTGAGATAAGATGCACTATGGCTGCAGGAACTTTGGGCTTTAGCTGGGCTTGTGATTGTTGTGAGAAACACTTGACTCATGTTTGGTCTCAGAGATTGAAGCAGGCTGTATGTCTAGGTCTAAAGTAGCCTGCCCTGAATCCCATAAGGCTCTGCCTTCAGTTTTACACCAATGGCTGAGAGAGGACCCTGTGCACCTTATTCACTCTGAGAATGTAAGGGGCCTTTGGCATAGCTTTAGCTGTGCCATGTTACAGCATGAGCTGAAATAAAATAAACATAAGGTAGTGCCACTGCCTAAGTAACGATCCCAGAAAAGTTGTGCTTAAGTGGAAAGTTAGAGAAAATGACCACAGTGGGCATGCTTCCCTTTACCAAGCTTCGGTCTGGGAACTAAAGGACTGAGTTTACTTTTCCCTCGTTTGAATTCTGGAGCTGCTTCTGAGTTAGAAGAATTAAAGAGCAGCACCAGGGGCTCCTTCCCCGTCTAGGGAGCAATGGCCATCTTCCACAGCATCCCAGCTTTTCCTGCCCTACCTGAGACAGGGAGGCAGGCCAGACTAAGCTCTTTGCCCAGACACGCTATTAATAACTGCACAGCTGAAGCATGGAAAGAAGAAATTACTAGTTTGATGTATCATATGACGTTGAGGTAGTAGCATTTCTGGGAAACCCCATATCAGTTTTTCCACCTAGTCCATGGGAATAATATACAAGAGTTCTGACTCCCAGGGTCTACTGTAGCCATTTAAAAAATGATAATGGGCTGTTACTGGACAACTGAGTACTTTGCCCGTGGCACTTTATTCTTCATTTAAATATACTTAAATGTTTGCTGTCACCATATGTTACTATGGCCACAGCCAGCACCTCTTCTCAGGTCATGCTTGACTGCTTTTATAATCTGCTCATTGCTTGTACCTGTATATTGCTGTTTGCAGGCTGTCAGCACTCTCTGCCCTAGGGATGTGATTTGAGCAAGTGAATGTGTGTGCTCAGGTGCACACGTGCATGCACACGTGTGAACAGAAAGCTAAAAGTACTGTGGGGACACCAGACCTGATTTCATCAATTCACCAGCTGACTCTTGGATCATAGAAGAGGATGACTCTTCTTCTCTTAGTCACTGCTTAAGTGATATGCCCAGGACCCTTAAAAAGAACAATCTTTTCCCTACCCCTTCTCCCTTCTGTATTTCCCTTGGAGGGAGACTCGGAGGCAGACAAAACACAATGACTATAGGTACTGATGCTGATTGTGTCGTGCAAGTTAGAGATCAGTGCACCCAGGTATATGTCGTGGTTTAACCTCAGTTGGCAACTGAGCACCACGCAGCCACTTGCTCACTCCCCCCTCCCCCGGTGGGATGGGGGAGAGAATTGGAAGAGCACAAGTGAGAAAAACTCGTGGGTTGAGATAAAAACAGTTTAATTATTGAAATAAAATAATAATAATAATGTAATAATAATAATAATACACAAAACAAGTGATGCACAATGCAATTGCTCACCCCCCGCCGACCGATGCCCAGCCAGTCCCCGAGCAGCGGCCCCCCCGGCCAGCTTTCCCCAGTTTATGTACTGAGCATGACGTCCCATGGTATGGAATGTCCCTTTGGCCAGTTTGGCTGTGCCCCCTCCCAGCTTCTTGTGCACCTCCAGCCTTCTCAGTCGGTAGAGCATGGGAAGCTGAAAAGTCCTTGGCTAGTGTAAGCACTGCTTAGCAACAACTAAAACATCAATGTGTTATCAACATTGTTCTCATCGTAAATCCAAAACACAGCACTGTACCAGCTACTAGGAAGAAAATTAATTCTATCCCTGCCGAAACCAGGACAGTATAGCACCCAAAATCCCAGTGAACTTGCTTATGCAGAGTCTGGCCCCTTGATGGCAAACAGGATCACCAGTTGTTGAGCTCTAAGCATTGTGTTTGCACTGCTCAGTTACTCCTGAGCATAACATTTGTATCTGCTGCCTCTGCTGAATTGGAACGGGCTCATGGTTCCAACACTGACAGTGCCTATCCGAGATTCTCTGAGGGGTTGGTGGCAGCCACCAGCAACAGAAGGTTCCCAGGTCTGTTCCTTTTCCTCCAAATGGTATTTACTGAGACTAGTTTAACTGTGTGTCACCCTGTGAAAATGAGCAGAACTAATGTTTGGGCTTAGCGGTGGGAGTGGAGTTACTAGAAAAACCTATCTTTTTGAAGATTCCTTCACTGGACACGTGCACACACAAAAGACAAAAAAAACCCCAAACAAACCCAGACATGGAGAACATGTTGTAGGAACAGGCCCAGATGGAAATAGTCCTTCCTTCCCAAATGCACCATTTCCCAAATATACATCTGTTTTAGTTGTTTTGGATTTCGTTTTAGAGACCACACAGATCTGCTGCTTCTAAAACTGAGTAGATCTTTAAAGGAAGAGAACTGCAGGAAAAGGGAGGAGGAAGGAGGTCAGCTTTTTATTAGCTTGGGCTGGACTTCATGGGACATGGTCTGTGGAGTGCCTTGGTATATTTCAGGGATGTTTGCCTCTTAATCTCCATTCTTCTTGATTATCCTTGGCAGAGGAATTGGGTGTAAGGAGTAAAGGGAAACTTGGCTTCTTTGAGGGGCTGGGTGTCACGTTCTTTAACTCGTTCAGCTTGTCCTTCTCATCCTGACACATCTTCAGGCAGGAACAGCACAGGTCTTTCTCTTGTACTAAGTAAAGTGTTTCTATGCGTTTGATGGAGTCAGAATGCTGCTCTTCCTTTGTTGAATCTGGGAAAGGGTTTCTTTTTGCATTCAGTTTCTTGAGCTTGGGGAGCTTTTTCACACTGTTTGGGATGGTGGTCAAGGCATTGTCAAAGAGACCTATCTCCTTAAGTTCCTTCAGGGCCCCAAGACTGGTGGGAATACTGTCAAGACAGTTCAAGCCAAGGTTGAGAATACGCAGGTTCTTGAGAAGGTTCAACTCTTCTGGCAGATTTCTGGTGGTCAGCTTGTTGTTGCATATATTCAGGTAGAAAAGGTTCTGAAGCGTACCTATTGCCTCAGGCAGCTCCTCGAGCTGATTACTATGCAGGTCCAGCCAACGCAGTTTCTGGAACTTCTGGATGCTGCTTGGAATCTTTTTTAACATGTTTCTGCTCAAATCAAGTTCATCCACATCAGCCAGTTTCAGAATGCACTTGGGGAAGGTGGTAATACCCATCTTGCTTAAGTCAAGACGGCGCCCTCCATCAAAAGATATCCGGATGGAATTTTTGGCAATTTTCAAGGTGATCTTCCTCCCTTTTTGACCTTTTGCTTTCCCCTTGGCCATCTCTCAACTGTGAGACAGGCAGACACACCAGACTCTGTGGATGAAGTGTGGGAACTCCAGTAAAGCCTTTGAAAGCAGTGGCTGTTATGCCCTAATTAAAAACAAAATAATCACATAGTTATAAATTAACATGTGACTGCTGGACTCTTCAGCAGTCTTTTTTTTAAGGTCAGGACTTTTCAACCCTGAAGCTCCAACTCTGAAAGTTCTTCCTGAAAGTATTCTGAGCAGGTGAAATTCTAATAATTTACAATATTATTTTATTGCATTGTAACACCTATATTGCATTACAGGGTGAAATTACAAGTGGGAGAAATTTTCTGTCTTTCATCCCTAGATACTGACTTGAGCTCAGCATGTAACGAAACTGAATGAAATGTGTTGTTATTCATCAGCCATTTGAGGACCAGAGCAAAATATATTGTGGGCCTCAATCCAGTCCTTAGGGACTGCACTAAAAGAAGCTATCCAAAATTGTACTTACTCTACCAGACCAACAGGTTGCCTTCTTTACAGGCCTGGCATCTGTTGACACGTTGGTTAAACATCCTGTTTAATGGACCTGAGATTTGGGCTCTGGACGCTATTGAAAGATTAAATATTTAAAGCAAATGATTAAAAACCTTGTTTTAACCGGGACCTCAGGAACATAGTGGGCTCCCAGATTTGCCAGAACTGCTTGCAGTTCACACATCACCTGCAGAGCAGACTGCAACAGGGGGGTCAGTGTCAGTGCTGCTTAATGACATGTTAAACCAGGCCTTGGTAAGTGTCTCCTGTGCTTTCAAGGACAGACTCTGGATACTCTAACCTTGTCTTCCCATCCATGCTGTGGGATAGATGAACTCCCACTGCAAAGGTGCCCTGCCCTCGACAAATGCGTGTAGGTGTTCTGGTCAGACTTTTGACTCATGCTGATGCTCAGCATGTGCTATGTGCTTTGTTGAATTGAGGCCTGTATGAGTAGTCGTCCACCGTAGTCTCAGGTTTTGTGAACTGTCTCTCTAATCAAAGGTCATCAAATACAGCTGCTAATTATGGCTAGTGACAAAGGAAATGAGCTGATTCCCTGGAAATGGATAATGTCCCTCTCAGCCAGAGTGCAGAGAGGAGCATGGGTTACAGCTGGCTAATCTCAGGATGGTCTGGGTGCTCTGGCATTTAATTGTGAAGAGTCAAATTGCAGGTTTGATGAATGATTGTTTGGGACAAAATATGAATTTGTCTACAATACATTTCCCTATTAGAAAGGCTTCATTACAAACCCTTCAGGCTTTTTGGCTACTCATTAATCATGTGCAAATACATGAAGGGGAAGCTCAGGCTACAACTAAGGCATTTCAGCTCCTTTTCAATTACATGCCATAGCCAAAAATAATGCAAAAGCAAGGGGGATCTCTGCCAGTTACCACCCACCCTCCTGGGAGCTCTGTAATGAGGCAGATGCATCAGTAATCCTGAAAGCAGCACAATGGGGTCAGTCTTGCCCTGAGGATATGTTCCAAAATTGAATCTTTGTTATTTTATATAAAAATACTTAAACACAGTTAAATCTTTCTGTGTTTGTCACTCCCACATTTCTGTCTCTCACCAGTGCTTACAAGGCCGTATTACCATTATATCTGAAGGCCTCTCAATCTTTCCTGTGTTTAACCTTACAGTGCCCCAGGGGCAGTATCAATGCTATTCTTTTCATAGTGTAGACTGGTAACTGAAGCAAAGTACTCTTACAGTGGAAAATTAAGCACTTTTTCCACCTTTGTTGATGTTAGCTTGAATAATTTGCCCAGGAGTGGGTAGGAAGTTCTGGAGATCACAACAATAGGGGGTTTTTTTAATCACAATTCACTCATTTTAAGGATTTGATGCAATATTCTTGTTGGCAATTCTGTGAAGATAAAGTTCAAGCTGCATGGGAAATGCCAGAGCCCTACTGCTGGTACAGGACACCGAGTCCCTCCCTGGTGCATAGAGGGTGACTACCATGCTTCAGAAAAAGATCTGCAGGGCAGCTTCCTTATACTTTGGCAGGATGGAAAGAAACTTTGTTTCCTGCACTTGATGTGAACCTGGTGACTTTTCGGTCCAACTTTCTTTTTGTTTGAATTTTGTGTTGGATGAGTTGACCAAAACGTTCAGTGCCTTTTGATCAGTGAAGTTTTTCAGCCAAGTATGCCTTTAAAAAAAATGAAAGGGACCCTCAAGGAAAAATACATATTTTTTCTAAATTCAAAATGATAATTTCTTTTAAAATGCTTTTTAAAACATATTTAAAACTCTCAGAAAGAAAACATTTTGTTCAGTTCCTAGTAATTTTTTTCTATTACTTTTAATTTAAAATCCAATGGGGAAACATTATTCCAAAACAGTTTCCTTTCTTAAAAATACCAGCTAGCCAAAAAATCAGCCTGTTCTGCAGCTGCCCGTTAATGCTGGTTCCCAGTGCTGGTGTCCCTCGGTGCTGTGAGTGCCTGGGAGCACTAGAGGGAGCCTGGTGTAGAAAGTTGAGTGCTGGAAGCTTGTCAGGAATAACAGTACAGATTAACCTTTTGGGTTTGGGTACTTCTCTGTCAATAACCCTTGCCAACTTGTTACAAAGTTTGAAGAGGGACATTTCAGATTTTTAAGAAGTCCAAACAAATAGATCAGTGTAATTTTCCTGAAGACAGATCTCTTTGTATGATGCACTGGATAACGCACAGACTTCAAAGAGATTTAACCACCTCCTTTAGTCAGATTTTTTAAAACCCTACTGTGGACCTCTAAGATGCACTGATCGGGAAAACATGAGTCCCTAGGGAGTGCTCACGCGTTCCAAGTGCTATTTCCTTTGGGTTAAAAGTGAGAGCCACCTTTCAAACTTACAAAAGGTGATTTGCAATCCCAAAGATAGGGATTAGCATTAGAGGTCTGCAGAAACACTGCAGTGCACCAGACAGCTTGAAGGGGATGAATAACTCTCTTGTCTCTGCATGCTTGTAAACTAATTATCAGTGTTTCACAGGGCTGTAGCTGGAGATAATGGAGCTTACTTAGCCACATCTCATTTTCTTTAGCTCCACATAAGAGGGCTCCAGTTCTGTAGCCACTGATATTAAAAATTCAGGAATCGCAGGAGCCCTCCTTGCTGTAAATGTTAATTATGCCTGTTCGATCTCATGCTCGCAGTGCATCTCCTGGGATAGCAGAGGGAGAGGTACATGTGTTGCCCTAGTACCTAAGAAATGATGATGACAAGAGGGAACTCTCTTTACTCATTTTCTCTAAACCCTCACCCCACTGCCAGGTTCACCCTCTGAGTTGCTGACAAGCCTTTGCCCAAGGGTGGCTGTGCTGCATTTCTATGTGATAAGGTCTTGCTAAACAGGACCTTGACTAGAAAACTCTTTCCCTTTTTATCCACACTTGGTAAAATCTTTGGTCTGGATTGGGTTTTTGAAAGCCCAGGGCTAACCCCAGAGCTTTAGGAAGGTTTCACAGGCCCAGAGCTTTGAGGCTGACCTGATACAGAAATGCACAGAAAATGTGTCAAGGGCATCATGCTGTCTGTGGTGCTCTGTGTTGCTGGGAGCTGCTGGGAGGGAACAGACCTTGAGCATCAGGACTAGGACTGTCAGTGTCTCTCTGAGGCAAGGAAGGATTGGAGATTACTCCTTTTCTGTGCTTAAGCACATGTACAGGGCCCAGTCATGACCCATTGTAGCTTAAGCCTGTCTGAAGAAGGAAATCCAATTCTAGAATAATGCAGATTTGGACTCTGATGATGCAGTCTCTTCTACCTGAACCTTTCTTCCTCCTTTCTCAGCATAGGGCTGGCAGGGGCAGAACAGGCCTTCTGCCTGTGACACTGTCTGGGTGTTTCAGGACCTCCTCCTCTGTGGTTCTGCTTGTTCTTTTCCTCGCATAGATTGCTGCTTCCTACTTCACTGCACCCAAAGCTGCACAGAACCATCTTGATCCCATCTTGAACTAGTCTGTGAGAAAAAGTTTCCTCTGTCTTTCCTCCTGGAAGTCTGCGTGTTGCAGAGCAGGCTTGCCAAGCCCAGCAGAGCCACACATGCCCTGCACCTCTCTGGGGGCAGGAAGGCAGTGAGATGACATGTTCTAATTCACCCATGGAATAGCTCTATGGAAATACTTTCATATAAAGCTTAAAACCAGCATTCGTACAGTGAATGATTTTGCATGAAGCCAAGTAGTTCCAGCTCGGGTAGGTTTTTATTTCCCTGCTTACAAGCCTGTTACCATTTCTTTGTTGTTGGATACGACCTGTTGTGGAAGAGAGAATAATTCACTGACTATCTTACATGCAGTCTCTTGCTAACAGCCAGGTTTAGACTAAATCCTGCCATGAGCAAACAGATAGAGAGAGGTTTCCTTCCTTAATTTTCTTACTTTTCTAGATCACTTCAGAGCCACTGTGCTATCACACAGTGCAAGGCCGCTTGTAAAACCAAGGTCCACCAGGAATAAACAAAAATATTGTTTCATCTTCACAATTCTGCCAGACTGCCCCCCTGCATAAGATCTTACCGGCTAGCAGCTAGGAAGACTTAGAAGGCGAGGTATAGATGTCACAAGCTGCTTGTTTTTTTCAGTAATGTGGGATGTGCCTTCATGGTCTGTTGCTGTGCAGTTGTCCTCCGTCTACTCTTCTCCGAGTAATGAATTGGTCTTTCAGTCTGTAAATATACCTGTGAGCAGGGAGCACAGGACAATTTCCTTTTCACAGTCCTGCAAATTCTGAATCGTACTTCCTTGATGGAAAATGGCAGCCCTTCAAGAAACTTGTGCATGTGAGTATGCAGGGGGGGAGGAGGAGTGGCATAAAGGACTTCCCCAGCTCCAGGGTCTCTCTATTCAATTCTCCTTCCACAGCCTGTGAAACTTTTGTTCCTAAGCAACAGCAATGCTAGGTCCTTGGAGATCATTAGCATAATGTTTGGTTCCAGCATGCAAGTTCAAGCTGGAGGGAAAAGAACTGAACGGCATGCAGTGCCTGGAAATGTTAGATTTCAAATTATGCAGAAAGAAAAAGCATCTGGACCTGGTTAGAAGCTGTTTGTCAGCTTCTAATGTTGCCTTAACTGTCCATTTTAGTCATTTGGCTATTTTATTTTTCTTGGCTGTAACACAATATGAGATACTTGTATGTGTGTGTTAAAACTCGCAACATTTGTGATACCATCCTTAGCACGTCCCAGATTGGATAGATATGGACACAAGAGGGAAGGCTCATGCAGCGGGGCAGCAGAGAGGATATGAGCTGCAGTTTATATTCATCTATCTGTGACCCTTCAAAAGTGCAGTTGGTACAACAATTTCCCTTTGTAGCATGTGAATTTACTGGAATTTGTCTCTCTGACTGGGGCTACCAAGCTCCAGCTTTTAGTAACTGGTTGCAGTAATTTTAAAATAGTATCTGGAAAAAAAGAACTGTAGAAGAGAAATAGCTGTGTGTTTTGTGGTAGGAATTGTTCACAGGAGATGCAACACTGAGGTCCCTCTCTTGCTGATAACGGGTCTGGGATATTATTGGCATAAAGAAGCTGATAATGTTGATGTGCTTGCCTGATTCCAGGGTTGGAGATTGCATTCTGCTCACCTCAACAAATTAATTGAATTTACTTGATGGCGTTTCTTCTACGACCTGAAGTGTGCCTGGGTGCAGCATTTCCACAGTGGAAACGTTATCCCTTTGTCTGGTTTAAGCCTGTGAATATACATGGTGCAAACAGTGTTCCGTAAAGGAAGGAGATTCCTTTCTCCCTCCCTAGCCCATTCAAGACATCCTACTTCAAGGAGTCCTACTTTAATATTATACTTATATATAAATTTTGTATTATATCTCTATTCTTTGGGCACAGAGTAAGAATACCCAGAAGGTGGACTGGTACAATCAAACAAGGAGGACCCTGTACCTTTATTCTAAAGTAATCTAACCTAACACTTTTCTGAGGTTTGAGAGACTTAATTGTTTCACAGGGAAAGCTGACATTCCTTTTGACCTCTTCGTTCCTCTTCTAGTAGTAGGACTTGGACCTAGGTTGTGGCTTACCAGGAAGGGGATTTTCCTCACAATATTTTTGGTAATTACAAAGATTCTTTAAGAAAAGTGGTTTTAGGAGAGCCTTGGCACTGTTTTGCAGGCTTGAGAAGTCTGGAGGATGGAAGACAAAAAGAAAATGAAAGCAGCTTTGTGAAGTCTAAGAACCAGATTAAGTTTATTGAAATTTTAGTATTAATTACAGTGGGGGCAAAATCTTATCCTTTGAGATTATCTCATCTGCAATGAATCTCCAAATGGGTTGAGGTCCACCTGTCTCTAGCAAATGGAGACCACTGGCTATCACAAGAGTGAGATCATAGTCTGATGTTAATGGAAGAGGGATTAATAAATCACTTATGCATAGTGTAGCCAAAGGTGGATCATCATTACTACACATCATGCTTAGATTCTGCTGTGGCTAGTACCCTACAAATACCTTATAGATTTAGATACGGATAGATATGTAGGTACTTTTGACTTCACATAACTTCACCCCCTTTTGAAGTTCAGTTATTTACATTTATAAAGCACTTCTGTTTCTTTTTCAAACCAGCCTTTGATTATTTATTTATTTTTAAATGCACTTACTGCGGTTGGATAGCAGCAGTTGATCTACTTTGAGCTTTTGCTGTGCTGGCTAGAGAGGTGTTGGCTGGAGGAATGCTGATTGATTACCAAGGAGAAGGGAGGAATAGGCTTGAGCTGCCTGTAATGTGATTCATGTTCTGAGCCCCTGCGAGTTGACAAGGGAGAATGCAGAATTCCAGTTCTCTGGGACTTGGAGGGAGCATCCTGCCTGGTCCCCTGAGACCCAGAAGGATGGCTCTTACAGGAGAGTGACTACATTTAGCCTTGCATATTTTCATGACATGGTGAACTCATCAACCTCTTTGAGTTATATAGCAGCTTCCAAAGTCAGCAGAGGGGATTGTTTTGACCCTTGCAGAGTCCTTAGTAGCTGTTTAGGTCTTGTGACAAGCAGAGCAAGAGTTCCACTAGAGGGTCATGGGACTCACAAGTCAACATGTATTATGTATATTTGCATAACATACAGACTGGCCCAGTTTAGTCCCGTGTATAGTATTTTATAATGCTCCCACTTTAAAATGTTGGAGGACTGATGGATTGAGCAGGCTTGTACATTACATAACCCCCTGCTTTCTAACTCAGCCATAAATCCACAATAAACCTGGGCAGTTTCAGTGAGTCTATCTGTCTCTGTGGAAAGGGAAGAACCTAACCTGATCCCTCTGTGACAAACACCCTAATACAACCACACTTCAAATAATGCCAGGAATCCTGATCCTGTTCCATCCCTTTGACATACTCTCTCTGAGTTCCAAATGTCTGTTAGAGACCTTACAAAGGCCAGTGGGGCAAAGCTCTGTGAAATCTACATATAGTGCGAGAGGGCTGAATTGTAAAGGGTAAGTGCTCATGATATCTGTTTTCTGCTTTAGAATTCCTACGTTCTTGAGCTACGTGTGGCTCAAACTGGGGGTGCAAAACCACCATAACTCTACTCTAGTCAATGGACTTCTGATTTACAAATTAGACCATCAAATAATCTATTCATTTTTTTGGACAAAGAGTGAAGATCCTATTTTCCCATATCAGATATGAGCTACACCTTTTTGTGTTGCCTGGTCTCTATAAATCTAGCCTGTCATTCTTAGGTTTCATATGCTTTCTGTAAGTATAGCCTATCATTGTTAGGTTTCATATGCTTAGCAGGAGAACTAAACAAAGCTTAGGAGTTGTAGACCATGAGCTAGAATTGGTCCTGGGTTTCATGTTTGTTCATGGAATAAGGTATTACTTAGGCTATGCAAAATCCTTACCTCAGATGCACACTTTTCTCTGAAGAGAGTGCCTAAGCAAGGAATAAAATACTGTGTTAAGTAAACGGTAGTGTTTTTCCTTCATGTACACAATTAACTGGTCCAGGAGTGAATAGGCAGTAAAATAATGATTCATAATAATGAGAGGTAGTTTACAAGAATTTACTACTGCAAATTCAATAAAACTGTAACGATCATAGACCATTCCAGTATTTTATTTAGATCTTTGAGTCTGCTTTAAGCCTAGCTTTGTGGATTTCTGGTGTGATCGAATACAGAGCACAAGAGTGCAAAATAGCAGCTAGTTGTACATGTAGCAGTTTTATAAGCTATGGCTGAACTGATTTCCTTACACTTCGGGAAGTTAGTAATCCTGTCTCTGAGCTGGCACCTTAGGATTAGTTTAAAGTTATACACTCAAAGGAAAAAGCATCTCCTACCACCAGTTATATTGTATCGTGCCAGTAACGCTGTTTACTTTGGCAGATCAAAAGTTTCTTTAATCCACAAGCTGTCAGTTGTCTCAGTTTGGTCTCTAGGAATTTTCAGAATGCTTCAGAAAGGCATGAGCCTTTGAGAATAAGGCTTCAGAATAGAAACAGACAGCCTTAATGGTACCTGTCACTAGCACTCTAGCTCTATAGTGGGATGAGACCGGGAGCACAGACTGGTTAGCAGTGTGGCTGAGCTCGGAACAGCTGAGGAGGTTGCTGTCCCCAGCTGTCCATCTGCCTCTGCTGCAGGGGCATCTTCTCCGCCTGTGAGTCAGCTTCTGAATTCTTGTAGTTTACCATGTGGCATCACCACCTCAGTTTGCAGCAATATATTAAGGCAAACAGAATCCATCCTTAGCACCACCACCCTACTTCACTCTTTTTTCTTTATTAAATATCATACTTTAAGTGGCACTTCATTCAGGAGCAGACTGGCAAGTAGCTTAGGGAGAGTCAGCATATCATTGGGAGAGTGACCGACAGTGATAAACTCATCAGCCATCTCAAGTTGGGCCATCCCTGTTCATCAGGCAGAGCCTTCCTTCCTACTGAAAGCAGTAATGGAACTTGCATCCTGCAGCACTAACCTAAATGATGACACACTCTGGTTTTGGAATGATTTGGTCAATGATGAAACTTCAACATTCTTCTAGTGTTGGTGTTCTCTCATTTCTGTGGGATGAGAGCAGGGGGCACAGGGAGCACGGATGTTAATGTGTTGACTTTCTCTTATTGTTCTGAAGCAGGTTATTTCAATCGAATGTTTGTTCCATACAGGAAACACTCAGGAGGGGAAAAGACAATGGTCCAGAAGTGGCAGGTAAGCAAAGAATTTCAGCACCTGTCTGTGTATTGGCACACAGATATGTGTGTGTGTACGTATGTACTTCAAGGCCTTAGCTGTTCTCTTGCTGCTGGAGGTGAGGTTATTGGCAAGAGGAGCAGAGTATTTACATCTGGTTATTGCAGAGGTTTTGCTCTTCCTGCTGTGAAACATATGGTGCTACTGTCTGGCAGATTAAGTGTGATTTTATGCACGTTTTTAAACTGAGACCAAAGAGAGCCACCTAGTTGAATGGCTGTTCACAGATCATCTGTACATCTGTATCAGTGCACCTCTCATTTTCCCAGATGTTTTGCTGAGCTGAGAGATGCATTTACTTTCCTGTACCCCTGATCTTGGCGACCCAAGACACATTGAAGAAATCTATATCTTCTTGTTTATATGTAGCACTTTGTGCAGCCTTTTCTGTACAGACAGTTGTCCAGGATTTTCCAATATACAGATTGTATGCATTTGGCTCACTTCTAAATTGGGAAAAAGTACTCTGTTATGCAAACACAGCATAAAAGCAATGGGTGATTATAGACAAATGCAAATGCCTGTCTGAAGAAGAGCCAGAATGAAGACTCAGATACTGTTGAATGGATTGTTGTATAAGAGATATTGTGCTGATATGAATGGCAATGGGTGATTGATTACAATATGACTGAAAAAATAAAATCACAGTTAAGCAGCCCATGGAGTGCTTGGTTAGTTCAGAACTCCCTCCCAGAAGAAGAGAGACCTTGTTGCAGCTTATCAGTACTTAAAGGGAGCTTATAAAAAAGATGACGGCAAACTTT
>NW_008795129.1:6382092-6403250 GCF_000699145.1 Aptenodytes forsteri
AGAGAGGTGGTGGATGCCCCATCCCTGGCAACATTCAAGGTCAGGTTGGACGGGGCTCTGAGGCAACGTGATTAGTTGAAGATTTCCCTGCCCACAGCAGGGGTGTTGGACTAGATGACCTTTAAAGGTCCCTTCCAACCCAAATTATTCTATGATTCTATGATTTATAATTCTTGTCCTGATGCACATGGGAAGCACAGGACTCTGAGGGTGCCTTTGAGGCATGGTTTTCAGGGGTGAAGTAAGGAGATTTTAATGCTTGTTTCCTTTCCCTGGCAGAAGAGGGAGATCAGCAACTTTGATTACCTCATGTACCTGAACACATTGGCTGGCCGCAGCTACAATGATTACATGCAGTATCCTGTGTTTCCATGGGTCCTCGCTGACTATCACTCCGAGGTCAGTGCTTGCTGCAGCATTCTGTACTTTCTATGATAGTAACGATACAAAGGTTTGTTGAATGATGCCATTGAAGCAGAGGGGTCTAGACCAAGAGTTCAAAATTTGAGATAATTAATTTGAACTGTACTGATTCTATGATTCTATGATTAGCCTTATCTTCAAATCAGCATGCTGAGGATCACGTTCTGCCTCAGAAAAGTGGATGAACATCTGTTAAATACATACCTAGTTAAGGGCAGGTTGCATCGGCTCAGCGGCAGGGACAGGCTTCTGTGACCCCTGACAAGGAGGTTTGGACAGAAAAGCCTTGAGAGCAATTTGCAACCTGCCAGGTGCTTTATTTGTGAAGCTCCTTGCACATGCTATCCTCTCAGTGACGCGTGCTGCCACTCTCTTTCCAAGTCCCATCCCAGTTCTGGAGATGGGTGTTTTAGTACTGAGTCTGTGGCCTTCTTGTATAGATGAAACTTCCAACACAGCCTTGCCGCTATCCAGTGTCACTGAGCTAGTCACGATGTCTAAGACTCAGGGATCTAAAAATCCACATCGTTGCTGGTTTTGCTTTTCAGACTCTAAACCTTACTAATCCTCATACATTTCGGGACCTGTCAAAGCCCATGGGAGCGCAGACTGTGGAGAGGAAACGCAAATTCATCCAGCGCTACAATGAGGTGGAGAAGAGTGAGGGTGAGTGTTTTAGGAGACTAACAGGCAGCAGAGGCTTGAGTCCCCTCAGGCCTTTGGGGATGCTGGTGAATCCCTTGGAAAAGGTCACCTAAAAACTTTCCAGAGCTGTGGCTAAGGGAAGCACCATGTCAAGGAGATCCTCTCGCTTCTGCATACAAACTGGTTGAGGATTCAAAGAGAAATGTCTCCTGCAAGCACTGCCTTATGTGCCTTGTACTACTGCATTCTGTCCTCTTCCCTTGGGCAGGAAGAGATGCTACAGCAAAAAGCAATGTTCCTTAGAAAAGACTGCTCTGTTAACTAAGCTGCATGCATTAGTCTTGTCTGTTAGCTGCATGTAGGAGACTGCTGCATGCAGCTTAGCTAACAGCTACTGTAAAAAAAGGAAATAGGACGTTGAGGCTGTTGACCTCGAGATCAAGACCTCTTTTGGTGCTCATGGGGAAGGGGGTGGTCTGGAAAGTTAAAGGTCTTATTCTTCAGAAAATGAAATGTGGAAGGCAAAAAAAGAACATAGAGAGATGGTAGTAACTGTGCACATTCAATGCAAATATGCAAGGTGTGCTTTTGCTCACAGATCCTTGAACACACCTGCTTTAAAGACCTGCTCCCTATTTAGTTGTGCTGTGGTAACTGGATGCTATGGGCTTGAAATGGTGATATTTTGCACTGAAATCTGATTTGTGTCCAATTTCCAGGAGACCTGTCAGCCCAGTGCCATTACTGTACTCACTATTCGTCAGCAATTATAGTGGCATCTTACCTGGTCCGAATGGAGCCATTTACTCAGACCTTCTGTTCTCTGCAGGTAAGGGGGCAAGATAGCTTCCCTCCTACACCTTGTTATGAACCATGTAGCACATTATAGTGGCTGTGTAATGAAGAGGGATTAATTCTTTTGACATTTTCTGTGTACTCTGTGTGGACTCTGGGCTCACTGAAGGCTCTATGCTGTGTCTGTTGAATTCAGTGAAAACATCTTAATGGGAGCATGATTGATGCCTGACGATCTTGTTTTTTCTGAGGGAGAAGGTTTATTTAGTTTTGGTCCTGTGATGCATTTTGTGAGAGCTGAGGCATGTAAACACCTAGACAATGTTTTACTACCTGTCTGAACATAAGCTTCTGACTTTGGGGCATATGAGACTTTCACGGTAGGTATTTTAAGCCCAAATGCCCATACAGTAATGCAGTTACAGGCAAGCACTTGGAGCTGGCTGTGGTGGGATAAAGAGCATTCCTGGGCCAGATGAGGATGCACAGGTTCTGGTGGGTGGGGAATGATAGGGATCATGGGATCAGCTCCCTGAAGGAGAGGTGGGGTGAGACTACATCCAGTGCTCCAGAAGGAATATTTTGTTTCAGCTTGTTCTGAACTTGCCACTGTTTTATGGCGCCAAAAGCACTCCCTATGGAACATGAATTTCATGGAAACTGAACTTTGTGCTTACCTTTCCCAGCTGGTCAGCATACAGGGACACCAAATTTCCTGACTGGCCTCTTCAGCAGGCAGTTGGTGACACACAAGCACAGACACTTGGGCTGTAGCAGTTGTTACCCTTATTTCTGTAATATGTGTTCTGTTACAGCAGGGTCTACCAGGAGGACAGGTCCCCAAAAGTGTATTTGTTAAGGAGTCTCTTGCCAAAATCTGCTTATCCTTATGGAGCAATGTGAGGGAGACAGCTAGGCCAGAATATTCCACACTCAGAGACTGCTGTACATATGGTGAGGACTGGCCATGCCTCCTGCAGCTCTCCAAGTGCTTTGCTGTTGTGCTGGGTTTTTTTCTTTGTTGTTTTTTTTTTTTTTTTAATGAACTAATACAAATAAAGCGCTGTGCTAATTAAGTAATAAGCCCTATGATTCTGGCTGTTACCAGCAGTAGCTGATGGGTTAGTGAACCACCTGAGGCAATGGTTACCATTGCACTCCGTGAGCCATATGTTAGCTGCAGTCATGAATGACTGTGGAGCAGTTATTTCTTGTTGTAAACAACTAAGGCTGCTGTACCTCACTGGCACACTTTTCATGCATAAGAAGTTCCCAGTCTGAGTAGCTGCTTTGCAGCAGTATTTATGTGTGACTAGCAGGTAACCAGCATTTTTGTGGGGATACTTATCTTCAAAGGCTGCTGAAAACTCAAGCACTCAAAGTTTTGTGTGGATATGGATCCACTGAAACTGTTGAACTTCTTCCATACTCATTCCTTTGCTCTTATGTTACTGCATGTTCAGCTGAGCTCATTGCTGTCATTTCCCCCAGGTGACTGGTCCTATAGTGGCTTAGGAATTGCTAACTGTGAGATGCAGTCAGGCAAACAGCAGACCTGAGAACTGTATGCTCAAGTCAAGAGCAGGTTGGAAAAGAAGTACTCCCAAACTTACAACCTTGGAAGGGTGCCGAGTTGGGAGCTGTGAAAGCTTCTCAGCATCTTAAAAAGTGGAAAAGCTATACTGATAACTGCAAACTGCCAGTCTGAATGCACATGACAAGGAAATGCAACAACTTGGGTGCACCCCTTGTGAAAAACTGATGCTGGTGTACCATCCTCTTTCTCAAGTCAAAGAATTGATTTGCACCTGACCACAGAAGAAGGCAGTGAGGAAGCATTGCCTCTAGTAAGGGAACTGTACAGGAGTTTACAAAATCTTATTATTTCACATTATATTTAAGTGTATTGAGATCTGACTGGGGAAAAGTGTGTATGTGCTTTGCAGATTGTAGTGGAATGGATGAAAGACTGACTCATCCGACAGGTGTTGGAGGGTGCTTTCTGCTTCACCTTGGTCAAATACCTCCCAGAATTCCTTTCAGGTGTTGGTCTCAGAACCACAAAAAAGCAGCAAATGTTTCTGTGTTTAGTGTCTTCATTGGAAAGGCATTCAAGGACCCCATGCCCTCAATAATTAGTGACACTTGGTTTTGATTCAACTCAGATTTTATGCCCTTTTATTCTTATCCTACTGTTGCATTTCAGCTAGCAGGATGATCTTCTTTCCTAGTGTTTACCTGCCAAAGAGAATAGAGTTCTTACTCTTCATTGTGTCACTGACTCTTGAGCAGTCATTTAAGCACTGCCTGCAGGTAATGACTTCTCAGCAATTCTGGGGGTGTGGTAAGTCTTTGCACCTTCGTAAGCATCTCTTAGAAACACTTGGAGGTCTTTGGGTTTAAAGCACCACCAAGGATCTTAGGATGCTTAATTTTATAAACACGAGAAGTTCTAACTTCTCTCTAGAGATCACTTTGACTAGTTGCTTTGTATATACCCTGCTGAACTGTAGTTTTAAAAAGCATATTTTTCCAGTATTCCTGGTGACAGCATAAGGCCTCTACTGAAAGAAAACAGAGGCTTACTGTATCTAGCTATAGAAAAACCATGAGTTTATGTCGACTTGCAATCTAAAGGCATAAAGCAATTCTTGATTCTCCTTTTCCCTTTCAGTGCAGTTTTTGCATTCATAGAGAGAGAAAACTCATTAATTCTGATATAAATATATGCAAATAAATTTATTAATATAGGAAATGGGAAAATCAGTTATTGCTTCCTTTATAAATAATACAGGCTTAAGTTTTAAAGATATTACTTTTCCCTAAAATGAATTAGACAGCCAGGGAAAAAATCACATTTTTTCGTGGTGGTAATATCTTTAACCAGATTTGTCGCGCTAACAGCATTTCCTATGTATATATTATTTTTATTTAATACAGGTAATCTTTTTATTACAAATCATATTGTTTCTCAGGAGATTACCATCAGCTCTCATAAAAGCTGCAAAAAAAATGAAAAAGCATCAATCACCACCAGACACAGCGTGCTGTGTGCAGATTAAATATACAAAGCCCTTTAATATGCTTCAATGAGATACTTGTTAGCTGTTGATTTATTTATAGTCCTTCTTCTACTCTGTTTTAATTTCAATTTGAATTTGACTCCAAGGGTCCCTGCCTAATAATGATCAAGAACAAGATGACCTTGTGCATCAGATTAGCTCCAGCTAGGCTTACTCATGTGATTAGCCACTTTTTCACTCAGTCCCTTGTGTGGGTGTGGGAAGGCTTCTTCACAATTGTCAGTGGTATAAGGAAGAAGGATATCAAATACAAGGAAGTAAAGCAGAACTATGCTGTCATTTAGAGATGAGGCTGGACCAAAAACCTGGTCAGAATTCACCTCGGGGGAAACAGCATCAGGGTCTTTCCATCTGGAATATGTGTTGGGTTTTGGTGGGAGTCTATCTCAAAAGACAAGCAAGGAGATGTGGCTTCAGAACTTAGGATTTATTGACTTCTGTGTTTTGGTAGCTTATCCATGAGGGTAGTTTCTCCCAAACAAAAGATAATGGCAAATGTTATTTCTTGACTTGCAGTTCCCAGACTTAGCAGAGTTTGTAGCTAAGTTGACTTGGGGGGTCAAAAGGGCAGTGGTTCTTACCATTAGAAACCAATGTGGGAACTGCTGCTCAGGGTTCATCTGGTCCATGGGAGTGGGATCCTATCCTTACAGCATGAGGATGCTTAGATGTTATTTTCCTATTTAATAGATTGCAAGTCAAAGCTTCAGCTGACTGTTATTGTGCAGAAGGACAGCATCCTCCTCATCTGGCACATGCAACAGTCTACAGGCAGAGAGAGAACTAACCAAAAGCTACCAAGTTTTCTCAAGAGGTCAGCCATAAACAGAACCTGACTGTGTCTCATATTCATTAACAGATTCACTCTTGCACCACCTCTGGGTTTTAGTGTCTTCATTTTGCAGTCCTGCTGGCTTGTTCTTTTTGCCTAGTGAAGCAGCTTTGAGGATTGAATGGTTGAGGATGAGCAATCATTCATACATTTTCACTGCACTGCAGAACTGTTTAAAGATACTTGCTCTATCTCTGACAATCTCTCTTGAGCCCTGGCAGTGGGATATAGTGTTATGTCCCATGACATATAATCCAAATTAATTAACCCCAATGAGAAATACATATATTAGCCTGGGAACATGTTGCAGTTGGGCAGCTACACTGCTGTCAGTACCTGAACTAGGTATTGAGAAACAGTTTGGTTCTGTCAGCATGTTGCAGCTGGGCAGCTACACTGTCAGTACCTGAAATAGGTATTGAGAAACAGTTTGGTTCTGTCACTTTACACAGTTAAAAAGTCAGCGTTCTTCTGAAACAGCTTGTTCGTTCTGACAAACTCATTCAGATGATCTCCAAAACCTGATTGTCTATTTGGTTATTTCCATTATTGTAGAAATTTTATGTTAAAATAAATCCTTTCATGCTCAATGTAGGGATCCTTATATAAAGGTAAACCTAGATTTTTACAAATGTATACAGTATCTGAAATCTCATTAGAAAATCCTGTAGGAATTATGGTTCCAATGTAAGGCATATACTCTTCATTCGGTGAGTGGTTTTTTTTTTTTTTAATTTGTTTTTTCTTTCTTTCTTCTTGAGGCCTTAGTTCAGAGTGATGTCCGGGGCTACTAAGGCTGCTTTTGTCTAGTGTTTGATTCTCATTAAACTAAACATGTTCAAATGCTCTCAGGACGTGAGGTAGTTTGTTTCTCCTTCCTTACATACTAATTCAGCTTGGGACCCAGACATTCTTCCCTTCTTCCCCTCTTTATGCTGTCCCTCCTTCCCATAAGGAATGAACAGTCCCTGCAAGCTCCTGCCCACTGGGCCTTTCCTATTTGCCTGGACCTGATGAATGGTATTTCAGTGGTACCCCCTTTCCCCAAAGGCTTTTCTCCAGAGGATTGCATGTAAGATTGTTCACAACTATTTGGGTCTCAACTGAAGTGAAAACACTGAAGTTGTGTCCACTGCTTGCAAATCACTTTGGGATGAAAGGAATGAATTGCCTTCAGAAGCATTAATAATGGGTATGCTGGTATTCTCAAGCTGCCCATGATCATTTCTGCTTGCCTCTGTGTTACTGCAAGCTATGCTAAGACTCCAAGCTTTACGGTATTCTTGACCTACATAACCTACAAATCAGGACTAAGACAGCCCCTAATATAAGATCACAGAGCTGGGACAGATCTTGAGATATCACCTAATCAAGCGTGTGATGAGGTGATTCCTGCAGAATTGGCTAAGATTCTGCATCTGCTTTTTATTTAACACAGTATTCACACTGCAGTCTTTTTGTCTGCCTCCATTTCACAGGGTGGGAGTTTTGATGTTGCAGACAGGATGTTTCACAGTGTCAAGAGCACGTGGGAATCAGCATCAAGGGACAACATGAGTGATGTCAGGGAACTCATCCCTGAATTCTTCTACTTGCCAGAGTTCCTAACCAATGCGAATCACTTTGAACTTGGTAAGTGCTAGAAGGGACTTCAGTGCTCCCCTTCTGCTCCCCAGCATCCTGCCAAGGGAAAAGATCCAGATCACATGTTGGGAGTTGGTCCCTGGACTATGCTGACTGATGAGGCTCTCTAGTGATGACAGATCAATTTTTATTAAAATAAGGCTACAAGAATACAAGCTTCTGATATCCAAATGATACCAGAAGAACCATGTTTCTAGCTCAGAAAGGGTTGTAGTTCCTATTAGTTACTGTGCAAAAGAATTGCACATTTTGTCAGACAAAAGTAGATTTCAATATAAGCAATCTATGTGGCTGCTTTTGAAAATCTGGTTTGTATCATCACATCTATGTGGCTATGAACAATAGATTAATTTGACTTTTGGAGATGGATCAATTGTTAAATGGTGTTGGTGAAAGGTCTTTTTTTAAATCTTGTGTCTCTGGTGATTAAAGTTGCCAAATGTCCTCACTATCATCTTGAAAGTGCACAAGCCACATGAACCTGATATATTGTCCCTGGCCTCAAGCAGCATCACAATCTCTTCTGAATGTACACTGTCTCTAGACCTTTCTGCATCAGTGATGGAGGGTCAGAGAGAATCCAGCAAAAATACTATTCAGAAATAGGCATGGCAGTACTGATTCACTTCACTTTACAGGAAATTCACATCATTTGCAATACAAAGCTGCTTTTTGTAGTGGACACAGGTTGGTTAACAATTAAGGCAGAGGAGAAATACCTTAAGAATCGTCCTAAACTGGTGATGGCAAAGGAAACGTAACCCATGGTGTTGAGGTGTAGCTATAATTGTATTTAAGATCTCAGTGAAATGAGACATACTAAGAAAAGGGCAGAATGGGAAAAAGATGTTAGAAGATTGTTAAAAGATAAGAAAGAATTGGGGTAGTTTCATCTTGAGAGGAGGCCAAGAAACAGAGCCTGGCTGAAATCAAGATCCAGAGGCTGACCTGAGTGGAATCAAGTGGAGGGACCTAAAAAAGACACCAGAATCTTGCCAATAGAGAGAAAATATACAGGAAGATTTTACAATAGGCAAAGCCAAGAACTTGAGTCTGTTCACTGCTACACCGTAAGGAGTTCATTTGCAGTCCCAGACCTGAGCCTTAACTTAGGTTTGAATTCATCCAGTTGCGTAACACTGAGCTCTGATTTAAGAACATATGCTCACCTTCTGAAAGGAATCAGATTGCAAAGGACTTGAAAACAAAATCCCTCCCAGTGGCTGCTTTAGTAGGAATATCTGGCAGTTAGGCCCGTGGAATTACGTATAAAAAGAAAGTTGTGCCAACAGGTTTGTCTTGTCTGAGTTTGCAGTCTGTGCTAGAATGGTTTGTGCTGAGGACATGCATATTTTTACTGTATTAGCGACAGTTACTAGAACATCTTCTCAGTACTAGATCAGAAATTGGTTCTGCAGAGTTCTATGGCACTATATTTGATGTAGAACCTGAAACAGCATGTGTGAAAATCACCTCAATTTCCTTTGACTTCAGTGTTTTAGAAAAGCTGTTCCTATTTGCAATGTGTGTGATTCTTGTTTTTATTTCTCCCTTTGTAATTCCTGCAGGCTGCATGCAGGATGGAACAGTCCTGGGAGATGTGCAGCTTCCTCCTTGGGCAGATGGGGACCCCCACAAATTCATTCTCCTGCACAGACAGGTCAGTGACTATCAAGATTTGTGACAAAATGCTGAACTGGGTCCCACTGAAAATGAAACTGAAGGCCGAGTCACAAACCAAAATGTTAGATCCAAATGCATCCTGACTTTGCAGAGTTCATGCTGGGTTCTGAACTTTGCATGTCTACTTGTCTGCCTAACAATTCACCCTGAATCAAAGCAGACCAGGTGAGGTTTGTATGTAGCTCTGTGGCATGGACACAGACTCATACATGGACACATACGCTCAAGCCGTAAGTGTATGTGAACATAACATAATGCATACACATGGCATTTATATGCATACAGTTCCATGTTGTTGCTAACCAGACATGTGTTTATTTACACTATCTTCCTCCATCTCTGAGTCATGCCAGGACTACAATTTTTTTTTTTTATTTTGGGGGGAAAAACCTAATGTGATTTCCTGCCTGTAATGGAGTCAGCCTTGGCAATCTGAAAGCAAATAGCTTTAAGGTCCTGAGACTTACTGCAATTAGTGCTATCTATTAATAGTTAGAAAGTCTTACTTCTGTATGGTGTCACCTGCTACGTAGTAGTGAGCGCGAAGACAATTCTGTATGAAGGTTGTTGCATTGAACGCAGACTTTGCCGCTGAATATCTTGGTGCGGGTCTCTGTTTTCGTTAGAGCTAAAAACGGAATGGGCTTGTACTATAGTGCCCCTGCATTATCTCATCATCGTTCCTCTGGCAAAAGGAGTCAATCTGTATTTGTGAGTGCGTGCAGACTGTTGCTGTGTACAAGAAGTGTGATGATTATATGTGTTAGCATATAATTGGTGGGACTAAACAAATAGCCCATGATTTTCAAGGCATTGCATCATCCTGGTTTGTCATGTGTACCTTCAGTTTCTGCCTCAGTGGGTTCTTCTCACCTCTCCTATGCTATGTAGGCCCTGCCCTTGGGGGTTCAGCTTTTGCTTTCTATAATCTCTTTGTAGGTGATCGCATCCAAACCTGTGGCTACAACCATCTTCTCTATTTTGATATCTACAAATAAGCCTCTCCTCAATTGACTTCTCCAAATGCTGGGTCCTAAATCCTGTCTCTGACCTCCTTACTGACTGCCTTAACTTTTTGTTCCTGTTTTGAACAAAACCAGTCATACTCTTGTCTGGTAAATATTATTTTCTCCACTGTTCCCTCAACCATTGACAGCAACCACCATGCTCCTGTTAAGTTACCATTACTTTCGTGTCCCTTGCTTTGCACTTCTGTGCTGCATTCAGAGTCCATACTTTTTGTGATTGTCCATACTCCTAAATCATTTCCATGCTTTTCTTGGGCATTCTTTTGAATCTTCATCTCATTCTTTCTGATGTCCTGATACCTTGTTTCACGTCAGTACAGAGACAACTGGAAGGGGACCATCTTCACTGTCTGGCATTGTGTACAAATCTCCTTCCCTATGCCCTTATACTTTGAATTTCTGTATGGCTCTGCTCCTCATACCTAAAGTGTCTCTCCTTTCCCTCTTGAGACCCTACACATCTGTTTGATTTGTTTGTTCTGGCCTCTTACATCTCCTTCTCCCTGCAGACACCTGGGTGCTGTCAGTAATCTAGCCTTAGTCCCATGTTTGGCAATGCCATTTTTATCCATGTTTTAAAAAAAAAAAAAAAAATCCTTTGTAAGCTGGTCTATGGGCTGTGAATCCATCCTGAAGAAAATGTTCTGCTATTAAACCAATTTTAAGAGAACAGGCTCCTGGGAGTGTGCATCATCTGCATATCTTGCAAAGAATTAATTGTTGTTAAAACGTTATGTTCCAAAGACAAGTCAGTGCTTTGTAGCACCTGCATCCCATGCTGTCTCTATAGGTTCCTGATGCTTCACTTTGGCTTGTGAATAAGTCTGAGTATGAGAGTGAGCCTGTTCAACTCTGGATTCATTCACACATGCTCAGGTTACTCCTGTGAGTGAACGTCGATATGATTTGAGCCTGTGCTTGACTGCTTTTTTGTGCAGTAGTCCTGCTTTTGTTTCGTTTTTAGGACTGTTGTGCATATAGTGAGATATTTCATTTTTTTGTTTAATTGATTAAGAGGCTCCCTTTAGTCTCTATTGTGAATTCATGACTTGAATATTTCACTTTAAATCTGTGTCGGAACATTAATGCTAAAAAATCACTTAAAAGAAGTTAAATATCTATCTTGCTACTTTACCTATTTTAAAATTGATAGCTTTTGTATATACTTATTAAAAATGTTGTTTTCAATCATTTTGAAAATGTGATTGAAAGTAGTCACCTACCACTTTTTGCCCCAGAATCCTTCCTCAATACATAAAAGCTTGTATATTAATGATATTCCAAGTTATGTGGTGTGGAAAATAGCTGCTTACTATTATTAGCAGGTCTCAAGTGTCTCCACGCCTAGTAGCTTGACTCAGTGGTGTGCTGCCACACAGTTTAGTAACCTAAGCCAGTACATTGAATTTACAGCATATTCAGTAACTAATCAGTCCCTTTACAGAAGCTACATTAATCTTCTTGTTCTTTGTTTTACCTTGTGTTTCTGTAGCAGTTACATGTGTAACTTAGATCACAGCCCAGTATTACTGGGCTGACAAGCACACAGTGAGTAGGCCTGTCTGGGGAAAAAAAATATATGGAAGAGTTTTTCACCAGAAAACTAGTCAGGTTGAAATGCAACTGTGTCAGTAGTAACAAGAAAATGTCTCAATAAATCATTTCAACTTTCTGTCTTTGTTACCAAAACATTTCAAAATTATCTTTTCATTGCAATGTTTATATTAGATTACAGGCTGAACTGAAAATATTTTATTTTATGATGTAGCTGTTATAAATAATATTGTATGGTATATAGCTTCATTATTAGTAAAGTACAAGGATGTAATTTTTCCAAATTTAGAATTGGGTGGGGAGGATTTTAATACATGGGAAAATTTGAGAGTTGGGCTTTTTGTTCTGATTTGGAAAGAAAACACTATTCAGTGTCTGAATTTCCCCCAGAACCTGGCTTCCATGCCTCAGACTCTGTCCCATGCCTGTTTGCAACCTATTCACTTGAGGGGATAAAGAGAGCATGTTTTTGCCAAAGAATTGGGATGCAGAGAGATTAAGAGCCATGTTCAGACTCCTTAAGCTCCTGTACATACACAATAATAGGTATTGCAGAGTCAGGCATCTCTGAAGGTGCCTAGAGAGTGATTTAGAGGCTCAGAGCTCTGGTTACACTGCAAAGTAGTGGAAGAGGAAGAAAGACCTGAGTTTCTGTCAGTGCCCATAACCACATGATGATACATCTACTATGAGGAAGGAGAACCTTGTGTAAGTGTTGTGTGCACTACTGCTGCTCAAAGTACAGTCCTTGCTAAAACGAAGAGTTGAGCCTAGGGAGTGCCCAATCCCTTCCCTTGCAGGGAAGCGACTCAGTGCTACCCACTGCAAATAGGTTTTGGCCACTGAAGTCAAACATGCAACAGTTCCCTGGTGTTCCCCAGGGACTCCAATGAAGGCATGTAGGTTTTGGGGTGCTCTGGTTCCTTTCTCTGCTCTGTCTCATGCTCTCTCTGTGACCTTCCAAGGTGCTTAGTCTCTGTTCTACAGTTTCCCAAACATGGGAAAGACAACACTGTTCTTCCCTAACAGAGGTGCTGCAGACAGAAATCCATGGATGCCTGAAAGCTGCTGCAATTTTACACTGATGTTTTTTAAAGAAAAACATAGGGAGAAATGCTGTCTCTTATATTGTGGCTTTTTTGGAGTGTAAAGTACTGAGCTGTGCTCCTTACTGCTTGTGTAATTGTGGGCACTCCAAAGACACTTAGATACAATGGGGAACATCTGCTTTCACCTTGTACTTTGGAGTGAGGGTGCAGTTTGGAAATGAATCTATCAATCATCCCAGCATAGCATGGTTTTGTTCTTATTGTAGAGTGATCTCAGATTGTGTGAACTAGATTTGTTTTGGATGAAATGAAACCAAAAGCTGCACTCCAGTTGTGCACTCCAGATGCTGGTGGCATTCAGCCTGTGGGAGCAGACTAGATCTACTTTGAAGTAAAGCCCCCACAGCGCACGTAATGTGGATACTGGGCCCTCTCTACCATCTGTTCTGTTCTACAGACCTGCTTCCACTGAGCTGCACTATTTGATAACATTGGCACAGCTGATAAAGCCACACAACTTTTACAAATTAATTCAAATCTCAAATAGGAGCTGTTTAGCAAATGAAAGATCATGTTTATAAATTTGCGTTCTTAATGATTTGCCAGACCTGATCAGACCTCACGTTCAGTCAGTCCAATATTCTCTCTCCAACCATAGCTAATACTAGATGTTACACAGGAGGGTGCAAGAAATTTTGCTGTGGAAAGAAAGTTGATTAGCCTGCCTGGGAAAGTTCGTCTAACCCAGAAGTGAAGAGTTAGAGATCTTGAATTCTGAAACATGAGGGTTTCTGTCTCCTCTGAAATCATCCACAAGACTGGATGTACTTGTTACTGGTATCATGGTCATTTTTAGGAGGCTTCACAGTGAGTTTGGTGCATTAAACAGATCCAGGTCAACACTGTTCTGAGGTTTGGCTATTGCTTTAAAGAATAAGAGAGCAAAGAATTGTTCTTGATATAAAACTGTGAGTAGCTCCCTGTTTCATGTTTAATAAGTTAGGAATCTAGTCTACTTAAATTTATTTACTTCCTCCTGAGAGTGCAAGCTCTTCCTCCCTGGCTGGGCTTGTCATAGTGCTCAGTGAAATACTGAGAGGCTGCACAGTTGCAGCTCTCTTGGTTGCTTTGTTTTGCTCTGGCAGTGATGCCAGGCAAAATTTACAGTTTGTAATACATGGACTAACTGTTTTTATTAATGCGGATGAGTTCTGAGTCTGTTCATAAGTGTTTTCCTGTTGTTTGCAGGGGACAGATTGTATGCCATGCTTGTTCTCTGAGCTGCCCTGTGATCATTATAGCTATGGGCAGGGTCATTTAAGCCAGCTGCACTGGGCTAACTGTCTGCTCTGTGAAATGAGCCATTGTTCTGGATCCCATTAGCTTGTTTATTTCTGCTGTGCTTTGGGTGGGATGGTCTGCTTGGGAGACCTTTAACTGAGCATCAGGGAGTATTGCACAGTCAAATGATTTGGAGATAGGAAAGCATTTTTAATAATGCTTAACACTGCTGCTTGAATCATTGGGCAAGGCTGTTTGGGAATGCACAAAAATTTGGTGAGGCAGGTGATGGCAGGGGCAGTAGCATTTAGTGAAGCCTCATGGGTAAGGCTGGCTAACCTGGAGGTGGGCAAAGGTTCAGCTCAAACTTGTGTCCACTGCTTATGAACTTGCTGTCTGGGTCTTCCAAGCACAAGCTTTCCGCTATGATTGCACTGAGCTTTCTAGGGGGCCCACATTGGGGTGGATGTACCGCCTTGTGACATCTCTCCCAGTCTTCTCCAGTAGTAATTGTTTCTTCTGCTTCCATTAGTCCACACACCTGTCACTATGGGTGGCAAATCTAATCAAAGTTAACCATTTATTTTGGGGAAAAGAGTTCAGACCCCGAGTTTTTCCAGGATGAGGAAATCTGGTGCTGCAACTCTCTCTCCTTAAGCCCTGAGAGGGTAGCAAACTGTTTCTTGATCAAACCCAAGCAGTCTTGAAGCTTCTGTCATACAGCTGCCCTGCTGCACCACAACTCTGCTATTGCAAAACCCCTTCCCTGTCTGGCTTGCAACACCCCTTGCTATTTCAGTACAAGCTCTACATTCTCTTTGCTGGTTCATGGTATGCAGCCTCTCCTGCTGTATCCTTCAGACCCAACTGAAAGACCCTCTGCTAGTCATCTCCCATTCCAATTTATGTTTATATGTATCTTCTCAAATAAAGTCTTTGCTACTCAGTGTGATTCATAACTAAGGCATATTTCTACAAATAGACTAGTACCTTAATTCACCTGTGGTTTATCTATAGAGCAAAGTGGTGGTACCAAATGCTAACAAATGTTTTGCTCATTTAAACCATCTTGTGTCAGTAACAGTATTGGTGAAGACGTGATAGCACAGGCTTTAATGTATGCTGGAAGCTGGAGGATGTGCCAAGATCTGTGGAGTGCTTGCACTTTGCTTAGTGGAACCTGCCTGTGTTGTCTCTGAGGATACTGCTCCTGGTGTCTGCTAAGTCAAGCATGCTGCACTCCGTCCTTCCTTTTCCTGTGGGGATCCGCCCTTCATCTCTGTGGTCACGTTTTGTGAGGATGTGCTGAGAATGATGGTACTGGAGGAACTGAAGGTGTGAAGATTCATTTGCAGAGAATTTAAGCCTCCAGCAGGGATTGGAAAGTGGTAATGCATTTGTAATGGACACACTCTACTGAATTAAATATTCTTCTTTTGGTTTAGGCACTGGAAAGTGACTATGTCAGTGCACACCTCCATCGCTGGATAGATCTGATTTTTGGCCACAAGCAACATGGCTCAGCTGCGGTGGAGGCAGTTAACACCTATCACCCTTACTTCTACGGAGACAAGATGGACCTCAACAACATTAAAGATCCTCTGATTAAGAGCACCATCCTGGGTTTCATCAGCAACTTTGGACAGATACCAAAGCAGGTACCGTTTTATCATGAGAGTAGAGAGCATAATTTATTTTGATCTTGTAGTATTTCAACTGGAAAGCAAGAATAGAAATTTAAATCAGAGACATTTTCTGATTTAAATCTGCTGAAAGATGGGCTATAGACTTCTCCATATTGTGTACTACATCAGTATGCACCCACATACATGTATGTGATTCCACTTTCTAATCATTCTGTTCCTGATGTATGCCATAGAGCTGCGGCATCAAATCTGTGTTCTGCTCCTTCAGTACAGTCACATGAGTAACCACTAGTCTGGGAATGGGTACAGTCAAATAAAAGCAGCTCAGAGTCTCACCTATACTTTTCTCTCTTCTGAATCATAAGATTAGCTTCCTATCTCTGTGAGGAAGGGATGTAGTCTGACGAAAATGTAATCAGGGTAAGATTTTATTTTAATGAAGAGGTTCATGTACGACAGTCCTGGAGTCTATGATTAAGGATTTAAACAGATGTCTCTCCTGCATGATCTGGCAAATAGAGATTAATTTTTCAATGCCATTCATTTGTTCTAGCTCTTCACAAAACCACATCCATCCAGGAATGCCCAAGGGAAAAGTTCATCAGGAAGAGAGACTGTGCTGTCCCTTCACTCAAGTGGAATTCTTCCTCCCTTTTTGAGCAGCCTGCAAAATCTGAAGCTCTCACCAGTTACAATAAAAGGTGCCGCAGGGGCTGTGCTCCATTTTCTGAGCTAATAAGTGCAGAATTCTTGGATGGGGTGAATCTGGATTTTCAAGAGCACAAAAATAGTCACACAGCTTTGTATGAGTTGGTACAATCAAGATCCCTTCTGCCAGTTGTTGTTTGTGTATGTGTGTATTGTGAGTGGGCATTGAAAACACTCAAATACTCAGGAGAAATCTTGAAACTTCTGTTGTAGAGTTCAGAACAGATATTTTTTATAAGACACCTAAACGTTTTCTCTCTTCTACATTCTGAATATGTTAAATTGAAACATAAAGCTCATTGTTTTCCATTCTCATTCTCTCTTTTTATATTCAACAGCAAAGTAAATACTGTCTTTCTCCACTTCTTGATCTTCAAATCTTTTCTTTTTCTTCACCTTTTTCTTAGTCTGTTACTTTTCTTATCATGAAGAAGCCTGGAAAATTTCAGTGTGTCTACTTTTTCATCCCACGGTGGTGGTCTTTACATCACACATCTTGGTGGGGACAGTGGGTTCCCGTAGCTGTACTACAGAGGCAGTTGGTGACATGCCCGGCATCCTCTGTAGTGCATGGCATCAGGCAGTCTGCCAATGAAAAGGAGCTTAATGACACTGCTGTTAAACCCCCTCGTTTGGAGCATGTCACTCCCTCTGCATGGATTTATGTGGTTCATTGGAGAGGAGCATTTCCACTGTTCTGTCTGGGATCTCAGTTGTAGAGTGGAATTCTGTCTGTGGGCCTGGCCACGGCACTGAGCCTAGTTGTGGGACTTGCCAGCCCCACCACACAAGCTGTGCAAGGAGGAAAGTTAACATAAGTGCTCTAAAACAAACAGAATTAAATATGTTCTCTGTCTTGTCAGACTATCCCAAAGGAGCTATTGGGCACATTGTTCATACTGAGAAAGGCATTCTGGCTGTCGAAAAAAATAAAGTTTTGATTCCTCCTCTTTGGAGCAAAACATTCTGCTGGGGATTTGAAGACTTCACCTGCTGCTTTGGCAGCTATGGGTCTGAGAAGGTAAATAAGAGAAAGTCTAAGCACTCCAGAAATGAATTATATGTGTGGGTTTTGGCTGGTTTGGGCACCCATTTCAGAGGCTGTTGGGGAGCTGATTTCAGAGGATGCTGTACAGTACTTTCTCACAGTCAAGCTTCTTGAGGAATCTCAAGTTGGATATCCCAACAGAGTACAAAGTCATTCTACACTGCTGAAAAATGTGGCATTTCCCCTCTAAATTATCTCAAGTTTTCCTTCCAGTGACTGTGTTGTCCATCAAAATGAAGAAGAAACCCCATTTCATAGGTTGTAAGGACAATACAAGGTCTCCTGGCCACTGAATGGAAATTTCATTGTGCAGAACTTTCTGCTGGAGTTAAGATAGGACCATCTGTCAATTCCCCTCTGGCTCCCAAGCTTAGCCCAGTGCATTCATTCAAAATAATAATGTCTTCTATTCTAGAAAGTTAATACTCTTACTTCTTTGCTGTTAAAAATCAATGGTCTGTGTCATCACACTGCTTGTTAGGGCACTTGACAGATCCAGTGTCTTACCCTACCACAAACACACTGATTTTTTTATGTGTTTGGGGCAATGTTATGACACACAAAGACATCTGAGTTAGCTTGGGTACCAGAATAGCAGAATACATCATTCAGCAATGACTTGGGTATTTGTGCAAGCCACATCATTATGTTTTTACAGACATACTCACAGTCAATGGAAGTGAAAAAGCCATGAGATGTATTTTACTTTCTGCTCCCTGTATAAAATTATTGAGAGTTTTCTCCATTGATTTCAATTAAAATCAGTGCTTAGCAATTCATAGTGCTGCTGTAGGTATAAATTATTTGTTTTGTCTCTTCAAAAGTCAGGGTGTCACTGAGCCTAGTGACACTGAGCATAGCGAGTGTGATACACAGTCACTAGGAGAAGTAGCTGGGAGTCCAACTTGAGTTCTCTCTGGGTCAACAGTGCCTCTGGACATGAGCTTAAAAGAAATTTTTGTCCTCATTGTAAGTGGGTAAAGGTTTGTTCTGTCTGTGGTATGGTTTTTGTAGATGTGCCATCCAGCTCCACCAGAATCGCTAGCACCATAGCATTGTCCCCATTGTGTGGGAGAGAGCTAATGCAGAATGTGAGCAGAAAGATGTTTGTGCTGTAATTGTAGCAATGTGTAATAGACCTGACCTTGGTTTAGGCTGGTTTGGGTGCTGCTAACAGGGCCGTTGGCACAGAATGGAATTTAGTGCTTTGGCTTTTGGCTTTTCAGTCCAAGTAAGAGGAGGGTTGCAGAGCCTGGCACTAACTCTGTTAGCAGTGGCCGTCACAGCCTGAGCTTTCTTTTTAATCTACATTGAATGTTTGCGTTGTGTCACTATATGGTGGCAGAATGAGCTTGCCTGAAGTTATGTAGGAAGTCTGTGGCACAAGAGGGATTGGGACTCAGGTCTCCTAAGACATAAGACACTGACCCTTGTCCAGCCTTCCTGTTTGGCCCCTGGAGGATGGCACAGCTTCATGCAGCCACAGCCTGTGCATGTACATATTATGCAGCTGTGCTGTGGCATAGAGACTGGTTAAGATGAGCTTTTCTTTCCTGGATTTGAAGAAATGGAGGCTCAATTCTGAAAATTGAGTCTGCCATTTGATTAATAAATGCATGGTACCACCAGATGCGCATTTGACTTAAAGCTGCTTTCTTGTACAGAACGTGACTACATTCGAGTGCATGGCAGACTGGGGAAAGTGCCTCTGCGCTGTGTGTCCTTCAGCAACTACCATAATCACATCTGGAACAAGCTCGGTTGTGTGTGTCTGGGAACTTTCCTTGGTCAAGGACAAAGTGAAATGTCTAAACTTGAGACAGGTCAGTACTGTGGCTCTTTTGCTATAGAAACTTAATGAAAACCAAAAGATTAGTTTCTTTCTCTCAGATGACTGGCAAAGGAAACACCTTTGGGTGAATCAAGAAGGCAGAAAAAACCCAATAATCAGCAGTATCATGTGACAGCCTGTTATCAGGTCAGGAGCTGATAATATGCCTTATACCCACAGCTTATAGTTATGAACTCTGCTTGTTTGGTTTTTTTTTTCCCCTTTGGTAGCATTTCCAAAGTTTATCATGATCAAAGAAACAGTGAAGATAAGATATATGCTCTCCTCACTTGAAGTGCAGCCAACCCTTGGATTATTTTCAAAAACCAGTATCACCTGGAGGTGTTCATAGTTCTTTTTGAGCTGCTACAGCAATGGACAGGATCTCCAAAACACCCTGCGAACTTAGCTGATGGAGATGAAGGCTCAGCTGGGCAAAGTTCTTGATTCTTTTCTCTCAACTTGAATTCAGAACATAAAAGGTTTATCTGTCACTCCATGAGGTAGAGATGCATCCAATAAGAATGATATAGTTTGTGTCCTCATTGTCCAAAGTCCTTTAGTGGTTGTTGATTTGGAGCTTATCTATAGTCATCAAACAGCTGTATAAATGCTATTTCATTTACAAAAGTGAATTCTCATGCGAGATTTGTGTGGTTCAGCGATGGTGAGTTCTCAGCTTTACAAGTAAAGCTAGAGTAGGCCTCTGTCATATCTGAAAGGCAGCATGGGACCCTTTTTCCCTAAGAAATCAAGAGACAGAAAACACTCTGCTACTTTTAGGGAAACTAATAAAGGGTTCACTGATCAGCAAGGTCTTCAAGTGTTAGAAGCTGCTTCTGTTCATTTGCTCTGGAGGGATATTCAGACGATATTTCAGTGCTTTCCATACCCTGAGCCAAAACATATTTTATTTGTCGTTAAACAATGTGAAAACTTCAATGTCTGTTGGGATGCCAGAGAATTACTTAGATCTTCATTTATCTGAAATACTTGTGTGTTGAAATTAGGGGGGGAACTGTGTTTAGAGCAGTCTCTCTTCTGAGGTTTATGATGTTTCCTGCTTGAGAAGAAGTCAGAAATATGAGACAAGATCTTCAGTGATGACCTTTTAATCCAGCTGGTTATTATTCCAAACCAGTACATGGACATAGAAATGGAAGAAATAGCAGTAGAGAAAAGCATAAGCGGTAATCTTCATCAACATCAAAATGATACCAGTCAGGGGTCAGTTTAAGTTTCAGGCAACTGTTTGAAGAGGCTGTCTTTTATCTCCAATATAATGCCTTTCTCTTTAACAATCTAAAATCAGCTTTGCTGATATGTTCCACTGTGATTAATCTGGTATTACCCAAAGTCCACAAAGTGGCATGAGATCATGCAATGACAAATTCTGTATTTTTTCCTTCTCTTTGCTAGCAGAGGCTTTTTTTTATGACTGTCTGGCATAGATGTAAATTTGAACTATGGTTCTAAATGTCTTCCAGTGAATTACTTGCTGCTTTCATGTAATTCACTGCTTCATGGTGGCTGCTTTTTCTGCTGAACAAAAAAATTGTATCATCTTTCCTGAGAGAGTGAGCTTTGCTTAAGTAAAGCTGATGTGCTATAAAGTGGATGCTATTCACTTACCAGCTGTCTCATGGGACTGACACATTCTGGTTTGGAATGTAGTAAAGTACAGAAACTATATTTCAGCAGAAAAAGTCACTTTTCCCTCTCTAGCAGGGGCTGCTTCCACAATTTTGTGGAACACTAAAGATTGAGCATAATAGCCCCAGTATTGATCCATGCAATTTACCAGTTCCCTCAGTGTTCATGAGCAGAGCTATCCATGCGATCCAGCCCCCAGAATTTCTGGGTGTCGTGGTTTAACCCCAGCCAGCAACTAAGCACCACACAGCCGCT
>NW_008795129.1:6403846-6417290 GCF_000699145.1 Aptenodytes forsteri
CTTCTTGTGCACCCCCAGCCTGCTCGCTGGTGGGGTGGGGTGAGAGGCAGAAAAGGCCTTGACTCTGTGTCAGCACTGCTCAGCAGTAAGGAAAACATCCCCGTGTTATCAACACTGTTTCCAGCACAAATCCAAAACACAGACCCATACTAGCTACTGTGAAGAAAATTAACTCTATACCAGCCAAAACCAGCACAACTGGGCCAAATGAAACACTAGACTGGGAGAAGCATCTGGGCAAGCTGTGCTGTCTGCCACACAGACCTCCCAGGGAGGTGTTGAGTGTAGCTGTGAAGTCTCTGTGTCCATGTCAGCCAGTTAAGTTGGATGGTCAAACTTGGTTTAAGTTTTCATAGACTAAGCATTCCTGCAGTGAAACTGGTCGTCTTTTTTGTCTTTTCATATTTGTGTATTTACTCTGGAGATAGGCCTCACAGTTCCTTCTGCAGATATGCTGCAGGAAATTTCCCATTAAGGGAAAACCTACCAGTCTTTATAGAGCAATTATGAGAAGATGGCAGAGAGCTAAAAGCATGCGACTGTTTTTGCATGAATATGCATTGAGACACTGGTGGATTGAAGCTGAGATTATAACTGGGCTCAGGTCTAGCCCTCTCTTCCACATTCAGCTTGCATTTAAAGCACTTCATTGCCAGGTAGGATCTTTCTAGGTTAAAAAAAGAAAAAAAGGGTTTTATTAAAACTTGTGCAGGAGCTTAGCTTGGCTTGGCAGTTTGGATGCTGTCACAGTGGGTATGTTTTCTTTCATGCTTTGGAGGAAGGAGAGGAAATTTGGAGCCCTTGAACCTGCCTTTTCGCAGCCCTTTTTGCAGAGATCTTGTGCAGTTCTCGAGCACAAGCACTGGGTTATGCCCAGTCCTTTGTAAAGAGACTTCAGCCAGTCCAAAGCTATTGCTGAGCCTCCTTTTCTGTGCTCAGTTGAGAGTGTTTCTGACCTCTGAAAACCACTGTTGGAGACACCATTTTGTGCCAGTATTTTTAGTTGACAGTTCTTGTGAGTGGAATAAATCACAAGCTGAAATTCATCCCTTCCAGTTGCAGGTCACCTTCAGTAGTACATAGCCTGCTGCAGCTCAGCTTCTTCACCAGTGGATTAATGTTTGAATACTGTTGTCCTAGTAACCTTGGCAAGTGGCAGCACATGTTAGCCAGCAAGAGTTCAGTCTCGCAGTCACACGCTGGAAAAGAGTACGAGATATGTTTGCAAAAATCATCCGGGACATGTGGCTCTCCTGCTCCATGCTGAACTGAGACAGACCCTGAAGATGTGCTAATTATGTCATGTAGAGAAAGCCAGCAGGGAATATGCACTTACTGTTAAAACCAACATTAAAACTGGTGGGTCTGATTTTTCACAGTAAGGCAGCTAAAAATTGAGCCCTGAAAGGCCTTTAGGAAAGCTGCGAAGGACTTTTCTCTGTTGCCCTACAGGCTTTACTTTCATTGGTAGTTATACAGCAGAAATGTATGCTGCTGTCACTCGAGAATGCTGCATTAAACAGTTGTCATCAGTATACTTCTATCCATGATTTCTATTTGTGCTATTAAAATGCCTAAAGTGTAGTCTTTTTTATGAAACTGTTTAAGGCTAACTTAAACTGGGCACTCTCTAGAACCTATTAAAAAAAAAAATGTTGGATAATGATTAAAGAGAAAGGAATTCATATATGGTTTTAAAGCAAAAATTATCCCCAAATGCTGTTTTTCTTCTTAACTAGAATTGGAAAAATATTAGTACTTGTTCAGAAAAACAGAAAGAAAAGACTGGGGAAGGTCACTGAAATACAACCTGATAAGTTTTGTTACAAAATGTTTTTTTAAATATTGAGAAATAGTAATTTCCAAGCATAAATTTTATTTAAAACTGCATGGACTGAAGCGAAAAATGATGTTTTGCTGCTGAGCACGGAGCACTGTCGTAGAGTCTGAAATGTATGCCAAGGACTCTGAGTTAGCGTGCAGCTTGGGGCAAATCATTTAATCTCTTGGAGACTCATCTTTCCTCAACCATGAGTTGAGATCAAGGATGCTTCTATAAGATCCTTTGGGATTTCTCCCTCATACCTTTTTCAGTTGTCCAAAGAATGACTAGGTTGCTTGTTCTTACTAAGCAAATGACAGTAGGACTGTGGTTCCCTAGTAAAGCAGGCACCCGCTGCTGTGGTTTATTGGCTGCTTTTTCCCCCGCAGGCTTTGTATGGACACACTCAGGCAGTGACCTGCCTTGCTGCATCCGTGACCTACAGCATCTTCGTGAGTGGATCCGATGACAGAACCTGCATCATTTGGGACCTGAACCAGCTGACGTACATAAACCAGCTTCCTGCCCACAAGGCAAGCCTCTGTTCTGTTGCCATCAACAATTCAACAGTAAGATCTTCATTTATCATCTTTCTTCTGATGTATCCATGAACATTTCATGATAATTTAATGGGTGCTCTTCCCAACATAAAAACATCCTGAGAGTCTGATACATTGATTTTTTTTCTTTCTACAGAGATTGCTAATAGTGTTCTTAATGACGAGAGGCGAGCACTAAAAGCAACATCTTAGACTGAGTAGCTAAGTAGAAGCATCTTTGGATGGGTAGATAGCAGGATTAAACAACTTTTAGTTTACAGAGCATGAAGTATTACCGTAGAAGCTCCTGGATTTGGCTCACTCATAACCTTATTGCTTCCATTATTTCATTAATTTCTCCTGACATTCATGCAGCAGAGCCATGTCAGCTGAGACATGTTAGACCTCAGTCTGCCGCCTCAGCTGACAACTTCCTTACACCTTTGCGGTTACAATGTTGGCTTTACTTTCCCTTCTGCTCTCAGGTGCAGGGGGGGCTCTTGATAGCAGTGAGTGTAAGTCTGTTGTGGTCTGTGCCTGGCCAGAATTGCATGCATGTTGATAGGAAAATATTCTGTATTGGATTTTACTAGAAGCACTCCAGATAAGATTTTTTTCCAACCTTCTACCTCCCAAAAATGTTGCTTGCACATTTGTATTTTCTATCTCTGTTAATATACTAGAGCAGGATTCCAGCTGCTCAGACAGTTCAAGGTTGGGTCCAGTACCAGAGCTTGTACCAAGAGAGGCAAAATTGAGTTCATTGCAGTAAGAAACCAGGCAGACATTCTCTGTGCAAAAATAGCCATCTCATATCAGAGCTTTATTAACTATTCAGTCTGATGGTTAGTAATTGAGGGTGGGAATTAAGTAGTCTGTTCAGTGCCAGCTCAGCTCCCAGCCCCAGGGGTCCTGGTTAGTGTCAAATGGCCAGTGGCTTCAGCAGGCCAGTTCAGAATACCCTGGTGGTCCCTTATGAAGTCAGCTGAAGCAGTGCCATGCATTCAGAAATGAGTGGGTGGGCTGGCACAGACCATGGGCTTGACACCCCAAGAGAATGGAGTCCTCTCCTTTCTATGTACCAGCCCACCATTGACAGTAGCCTTTTTAGTTGGTAGCTCATCTTCTGGAGCTTCAAAAACGAGATGGTCTGTGCCAGGAACAGTCTGGTGGTTGATCCAAGAGCAGTTCTCCAGCTTGTTGGAGTGCAAATGGTTAAACTGATTGGACAACAGTCTGCAGAAAGGCTCATTTAAAAGAGGAAAAACCTTAGGAAAGTATGACTGAAACTTCAAGGGGAAAAAAAGATGAAGGGGGTCCATATGTTGTGGATGAAAAAATTATTTTTGACGTTAGCAGAACAGGATGTTTAATTCTGAAATGTGTTTTTGTTTAAATTTTCTATATATATTTATATATTATAACATGAAGATACAAACAAAATGTTTCCATTGTGCTAAATTAAGTATTTTGATTGACACAAAAGTACATGTTTGGTAACAAGGTTTTTTCCTGGAAAATTCAGAATGTTTTGAAGCAAAGTTTTGGAGGAAACAAATTTCTGAACCACATACTTTTCTGTGAAATAAGAACCCTGTGCAGCTCTCTGTTATGTGATTGTTGGTTTTCATATTTGCTTGAGCATCTAGAAGCTCCATTTATAGATCCAAACCTCATGATGTTTGTATCATGTAGACACAAAATAAAAAGACTGTCCCAAAAAGTTTATAAGCTAAGGAGGATCGTAAAAGCTTGCTGTAACTCATGATTTCAGTTAGTTTTAAATCCCTGGTCTAGACTTGAAAAACACTGTAGATCACTACCAAATGCCTGGACATAATGTACTCTCATGCAGATAAGGTAGCTGATATTTAATCTCTTTAATTATTGGCAACTCTGTTTCAAATGTGCTATCCTTGTTTTATCTTCAGAATTGTGCCCTGCAGCGTGAAGAGCCCTGGTCCCAAATCAGGCAGGGGTGAAATATGGTGTTAGCTGATTTAAACCAGATGCATGCTGCTAATTTAAGGGCACGCTGACCTTTGCCAGAATCAGATGACTTTGCTGATGGTGTTCTATTTAGCTGGTTCTTAGTAGGCATCAAGGGTGGAAAGGTTAGGTGGAATTTCACTTAGTAACTTGATCAAAATGCACTTTTGATAAGATCATTTAAACTTGCAGCATTGGCTCTTGGTTCTGTGTGTTTCTTGCCCCTAAGGGGTTACCTGTGTATCTGCTCCTTACGTGCAGTCTGTGGTAAAGACTATGCACCTGCACGGAAGGGAGAGGAGAGGAGAGATTCAGTTGCAAAGGATGTTCTCTGCATCAGAAGTGCAGCTCACTGAATGCTGAGCTGGTCATTGGTCAAATGCAAAACACAGTCTAAAAATGCGATGACATTAAGCTCCCTGTGAGGGGCAGAGGAGGATTGTGAAATCACCAAAGGCTTCGCAGCTAAGCAGGTGAACACCGTGTCCTTGTTTAAGAGAATGCTTATTTGTAAAACTTAAAAGAGCACTAGTCCTGGCCCAGAACCTGTGCTAGGCATTGCCTGTGCACAGTCCCTGTCCCTGACAGTAGCTAGGTCAGTCTGCCAGTCTGCTTTTCTACTAAAAGCCTGGATTTTCTGGAAAATAGAAAGGGAACATTTAGAGAAATGTTTTAATTTAAAAAATGCAAAAAAACCTTTGTTTCTGCATTATCTTGCTAAATCTGAGACAGTTGTTTTGGGTTTCTACAATGTAAAAATGTCAGAATTTTTCATGAGAAAAAAATGTCATCTTTTACTATCTCTGGTTTAAATCATCTGCCCAGTAGCAAAACAAAGGTCCAGAATTTAAGTCAGAGCAACTCTGTAATTCATAATCAGCACTTAAGAGCTGTGAGGAGGATGAGTGTAGAATCTTGAAACGTTGCCTCTTGCTTTGTTACAGGGTGCTATTATCTCTTGTGCTGGATCTTACCTATATCTGTGGACAGTCAATGGCCAGCTTCTTGCAAGCATTAACACCACCTGTAGCCCCGAAAGCCGTATTGTTTGCTGCTGCTTTGCTGAAGTGATGGACTGGGACACACGCAGCATCATCATCACAGGAAGCACAGATGGAGTGGTGAGGGTAGGTAGATGGGGGAGAGGAAAGGGAATCCTGATTCACTGTAGACCAGAGACAAAATTTTGCATCCTAAATGGAGGGACAGAACTACTAAAAGCCCATGCCACTTTCTTAACAGGGCAGCACAGGGCAGAAGCTGAAAATCAGAGTAGAATATTTGCTTCCTATCAACTTTTATCCTCCTGAATAGAGGAGTCTTTGCCATTCAGGAAGAGTTTTGAAAATGTGCTTTTCATTCTGGTGTGGTTTTGAAAGCAAAAATTGTGTTGCCCATCGGAAATATGTTTGAGTCTGGTTTCTGAGAGTTGGTTCATAGCTCAGTTTATTAAGTCATACTTTCTCAGGAGCAGGAATTCACTGCTGGTTCCGCCTCCAGTCTGGTGGGAGAGCTTCCTGGCTTACTGGGATCCTCGTTAGCGTGTCAGCCCAGCAACCCCACCAGCTCCCAGCATACATTTCTCCAGTATGATGCCCTGCAGCACTGTGGCGGAGGGAGAGACAACTGTGAAATCCTGTTCTGATGTTAGAAGTCCAATTTTCACCCCTTGCTGGGAAGCAGACAGCCACATCTCTCTCTTGTTGCATTGTTATAATCCATGCTTTTTCCATTTTTATCTCCTTGCTGGCACAGCTGTGGAAGACTGAATACACCAATACCCCAGGCCAAGCTGATGGACTGAGACCGCGGAGAGGTGCGATGGAAGAGCCAGGCAACACGGGTATGACCACAGGGTGGGCTGTGAACAGCTGTGTGACTGTGCGCTGCAGACCTTGTTTGGTTGTGAGGAAGAAGAGGGTGTGTGACCACAGTGGTGTGAAGAGGAGATGGTGCAGGTAACTGGTGCGGTGTTACCGTAACCAGCAGCAGCAGTAGTGGGTAGCCACTGCCCTGAGCCACCAGTCTCAAGAGCGCATCCTGCCTGGATGAAGCCGAAAGCTTCTTCATAGGCTCTGTGATGGGTTCTGTCAAGCTTGATAGACTACCTTTCTGCATAAACCTATGAAACTAATCAACTTTCCTGGCTCCAGAAAGCCCATTCCCTTGGTACCTCTGCTGATGGCCTGTACTAAAGTATTGTGGCACAATGTCAGAGTGGGCAGTGCCTGATCCTGCCCTGGGATGGAACAAGGAAGTTTGTTGCCTTTGCCACCTTAAATGAGGTCAGAGGCCCTTCAAACTGGTGGGAGGCCAGTAGCAGGCCCTAGTGCATGGAACTGTTTATTCAAGGCTGTGCCAAGCTGAAGCTGATACCCTGGAGTTTTCGCAGAGCTGAGGTTAATAAGACGATGGGGCTACGGTGCTGACTGGGATTAAAAACAACTCAAGCTCACTTCTCTGTTCTAACAAATACAGGAGCTGAAACCTGCCAGGGAGCTTTAAAGGCACATCCTAAATAGCACAGCTTGCTTCTCTTCGCAGCACATTTTATGAGAGAAAGGAATTGTGGTGTTAGTATGTATAATTTACACCACTTATTTGCTGTGATTCTCGTTACAGACGTTCTCTATTACTTCAATTTTAGGCACACAATTTGCATAAATAGAGCTATAGGTGTAACATCTGCATAAAAAGATACACAGTAATTGGGCATTACCACTGAGACCTTCAGAAGTGCTGTTCATGTAACTTGGCATCTACATTACTTAGATTGCTATGTGACAATATTTATACATACAGAGGCATATTGGAGATGCCAAACCAGATGCCCATCTGACCTTTTGTCGCATCTCTGAGAGTAGCTAGAGCCAGATGCTTCTAGGGAAGGTGAAAGAACACCAGAGATGCCAGATGTGAAATACTCTGGCTGTGATAGCTACATATTTGGTTTCATTGTGGTCTCTGATCAGATTGCTGTAAATCAAAGCAAAAGACTTAACATTCCTTCTAAAATCCTAGTAGTATTATGTGGTCATTTTGTAGATTCTTTTTACATGTACAAACCTCCAATTTGTTTTAAGAATTTCCTAAATTTTTGCCCGTAACTTCCTGTGGCATTTATTTCCATGTCCTATTTACTCAGGTACAATTGCATAGGAATGTCTTTGAGCAAACTGAGATTTTTAGCTATTTTAAAAATTTACATCTTAAACAGTTCCCCGAGCTAGGACTTAAAAGCTGCCCATGGGAGCACAGCAGAATACTCCTGTTTGTGCCTTTTTCAGAGGATCATAAAAGAAGACAAACATTGACCAGGCATCTGGTGATGTGTAGACACACACGCCTGTTCACACATAAGTATAAGGACGCATGTTCTCAGATGCATAAAGCAGCGGCGTTTGTTAATAAAGAGTTGAGAGGTGTAATCAAAGCGGTGACAAGCTCCCTTAAACTGTTCAGATGACTTCAGAATTATTTTAAATGGCCAAATATTCCCACATCTCATTGTAGGCATTAAAGAAAATAAAATTAATACAAAACACAGTCATTAAAAAGACCAAAGTAACTATGATTGAGTTATGTTGTTAGGTATGTGTGTATGTGAAATGTTCTCAGCATTTAATTATTGGTTCTGTTATGAGCAGATTTAGATAAGTTGATAATACCAGGGCTTTATGTAATTTCTTTTTACTAGGCAATTATGGGCTGTATTATATCCTGGCAGCAAGGTATTGTGGGGCATCTTATTAAGCATAGAGCCAGTGAAAACTGATGAACAATTTTGCTGAACTAGGCATGCAATTTAGAAAGCAATAATACACAAATCCAATTTAGCACACAATTGATACAGCCGCACGTCAGCACATGTAACTATCATAGCCACAAATTAAATTGGGATGGGCCTATTTTGCAACAGCATAGGCTGAGATTAAATATATTTGTTCCCAACTTAACAACTTGCTGACCGTAAATAATAACAATCCCATCCATGCTGCCCCCAGACACTTTCTAAATATTTATTTTTAAACCACGCGACAGGTAACAAGTGTGGAAAACATCTTGTTCTCTGTCGGGAACTGAATCCCAGCCTTGCCTTGACTGGAAAACCAAGTAAGACCAGCCCAGCAGTGACAGCGCTGGCGGTATCCAGGTACTGTCCTCCCCTTCGCATTGCGGCCGGTGCCCGGCAGAGGGCACCGCGCCAGCCTCGGGCTCTCCCCCCCTCCGCCCTGCGCCGGCAGGTTCTGTTATTTTATTCTGAACTTTGTATTGCTGCTGGGGTTTTGTCTCGTTGTTGTTGTTTCTAAAATCTCCGTCGAACCGCCCTGTCTTAGCCAACTGCAGTCACTCTGGGAGCCGGCCTGGCTGACTCCGTTAACTGAAGGATGTGGGGATAGTCAGTGGTCAGATAGGAGACAACCCAGGAGAAATAGCAGCTTTCGGTGGGAATAGTTGTAGAGATCAGTAGCTGCTACACTGTCTCTGCACCACAGAAAAACTGCTATCCTAGGAGTTGCTGGAGATGCTATCTCCTTAAAATGTAAACAGGAAGTTTTGGGGCAAAGGACAACTTTGTTGTTAAATTCGACTTAGTTTGCACAGCCAGCAGTACTTTAGTTTACTCAGTCTCCCTCCTGCAGCTTCATCTGGCTGTAATATTTGTTGTTATCTCCTACCCCAGGAAGTTACAATGTATTGTAAAACAGTTGCTGTCTTTCCAAAAGTGTTGACATTTTGATAGTTGCTAAAATGATTCCTATATTTTGCATGCTCAGATTTAGAGCACTTTGAGCGTGATGCTTATATGCATTGAAAGTGGGAAAGTTTGGCGGGGAGGGTTACTTTCATTAGTGTTGATGGCACTGCATGCAGCAGAGATTTCAGTGGCTGAGCCCATGACGTTATGTGCTAACAAGTCTGAATTCTGAATCTAGCCAGCAGATTTAATTAATGTTTCGTGGATTCTCAGGATCAGTGAAGGGTAAGAGCTCCTGATCTGGCTAGATTGTCCACAACTAACCCACTGAACTCCAGAAAAGTTTGGATCTGATTCTAAATTCAGTCTTTGAAGTATGAATCTTTGTCTACTCTATATCATTGTTCATCAAATTTAACATTAAAGATAACCTGCTCCCTTGAATGCTGCATCCTCCCAATTGCTAGACATACAGGAGAAAGTCTTAATCCTATTTGCGTCTTGTTCTTAAACGTTTTTCTCTTCTTCTTCTTTCTTTCTCAAGAAATTCCTCCAAGCTCCTAGTCGGTGATGACTGGGGAAGAGTCTGCTGCTGGTCTGTGGATGGGTAGGAAGAAATAGCCAAGAACTCTTGTTTTTTCGCCTTTTGGATGGAGAGAAAATTACCCTTCAAAGCATGAAAGAGTCAGAGAAACTGGAAGCCTATGGTGGGGGACTGAATCTCAAAGGAGTTGTTGAACTGACCCTGCAGTCAACTCGGATTGAAATTAAAGAATGGACTCCAAAATTATGAGAGAGACACTGACAGACGTGCACATAGACAATGAGATTTTGCAGTATTTGTCCTGGGAAAACTTTTGTATTTTAAATGTTATTTTAGATACTGAATTTGGCATAATACATTGTATTTCACAAATAATAGCTAGCAAATAAAACTGCCTTGATTATGCCAAAGAGCAATGTAGCTTAATAAAATTAGCATATTCTAATTTTAATACCATGAGAGCAGAAAATGCTGAGGCTTCAAACAGATGTTAAGTGAGTTTGTTGTAGTATCTTTCTTCCTATTACCATAGTATGTTAATATCCCCATTCCTACTCTTCCTCCTTCCCTGAATCTGCATGAAAATGCATGCATGCCTTCTGAAAAGCTATTTTGTTTGCAAAATGAAGGTAGGAATTCCCAGAATGACAGTGGTGCCTTTATCCAGCCCCACCGTGAACACGTGTTACGGTGCAATCTTTAGTTTCCTAATTTCTGACTCGTTTTTTTCATAGTGAGCAAGGCAGGTAAAATGCATGGAACGGGTGAGGATGAAGATCTGACACAGCTGGTCAATATATTCTTTCATTCTCCTCCTTCACTGCCTTCTTTCCTAGCCTTGTCCCGATGTTCTCTGGAGTATCAGTATATGAGACATTCTTCAGGATTTACCTTCGCAATCACTCTGCATGGTAGAAGTGGGTATTTGTGGTACAAGAAAGCTGAGGCCATAGTGTAATAAATTTAAGTGCCATTTGTGTCCCTAGTGGAGATGGAGAAAGCGTGAAAAATCAAGCTCCTTAACATTTTATGAGAATTTGAAGGAGCTAAACTGATAACTTAACTCCCCCTCTCCCCTGCCTCTCCTTGACCTGGTAAAGAAATTGTGTATCTTGCACACGGAAGGGCTGCGTAGCCACTTAGGCAGAGCAGCTTCCTGAACACCACAGACTGGGTCAGGGCAAGAGCCAGGATGAAGACGAAGGACATTGTGGCCATGAAGGCCCTTGTGTTCATACTACCAAACACACCCCTGAACAGACAGAGCCAGGAGACTTCTCTGATTTCCACTGCACTGGGACTGGTTAGCACTGCACGAGTGAAGCCCTGTGTGTGCTGCACTGGACAGCCAGATTGAGGAACCTGAGGAACTGCTATATGCTAAAACCTTGGTGCTAGAGACTTGCCAGTGTCATTAGGAAGAATCTGGAGTAGAAGACAGGTTTTTACCAGTCTTCCTCTAACTACACCATCAACTTTCTTCTTCCTGTAAGGCACTCTTGTTCATGACTCTTCCTTTGAATTATGTTGCTGAATGAGCAAGAATTCCTATGGCAAACAGCTTCTTTCCTTACAGAGTGCTGAGACATGTACCCCCGCAACCCACCCTGCAGCTCGGTCTAACCTCCACAGTGAGTGAGGTAATTGCCTGTGGAAAATGTAGTAATTAGAGGCTAACTCATGATGCAGACATACAATGAAGGCTGCATTATGTCTGCACAGATGACCTGGCTGGTTATCCTTTCTAACCTCCAAGTATGTGACTTGATGACTCAGATACTATCCTTTCTGTGCTCAGTGAAACATATGCTGAAAACAGGCCAAAACACACCAATGTTTTTGCAATCAAAGTAACCCTGTGGAGCAAAGGTGGACCACGCCCATCTTTCCTTTTCCTGAGGACTGGGGAAAGGTCAATTGTCATAGAATTCAACAAAATTAAGTATACTACTTCTTTTCCCTCTCTGCACATTCCTTAAAAATAAGCTGTGATTTGGATACACGGACAGCAAGACTTGGAGTCCTGTCAACTGTGAATACAGCTTTGCTGAACCATGATAAAGGTGATTAAGAGCAATGAAAGAAGCTCACTACCTGTGTTTTCATTTGGCTAGTAGGCCTCTTGATAGCTTGCTAATTGTGTCTCCTCCTTTAGCCTTTTCATGCCGCCTGTCTTTGCCTATAGCAGATACTCCCTTTCCTAGAGCTGGCACTGGCACCTACTTTGCAGCCTGGACAGCAGCACTAATGGTTCCAGTGCTCTAGACATCAACCTGACTTTGTTTGGTATAAGAAGAGGCCAGCTGTTGGCTAGCCATGCATGCATTTGACAGGCTCATCTCCTTGTGCTCAACATCAGTTTTCTTACATCTTTAAGAGAAGGACGAGGTGCATCAGCTGTTGTTTTGGATCACAGAGAACAAATCCAGAGTGTGCATGTGTGAATGCAAGCCAGCAGGTTAAGAATGAATGCCTTCCTGAGTCAAGCTTGTTCTAATGTTCAAGGAGTTGTAATTTGGGAGAATATAAAAGGCAAATGGATAGAAATGGGTTGCAGTTTCCTCCTGGTGAAAATTCTGATTAGGAGTGATTTGCTATACAACAGTGTTTGGTTGAGAAAGTTTTGGTTTCTTCTCTAGCTCTAGAGGATTTTTCCCCGGAGTCGTAAGTCATGGAAAGAAATGCATACTGTGAGTACCAAAAGCACCACTCCTTGCTTGCAGAGTTAAGGCACAAATGTAAGCATGTTGCAGTCGTCAGATTTCCTAGGTCTGATACAGCCAGGTGTTCAACAGTGGTAGAATGCTACCTGGTCATTTTTCTGCAGGCAAGTCTCTGTGACATTAAGTTTTTGCTGGAGACTTGTAATATATGGTTGAACAATTAACTGAAACCAACCCTCTTACAAGCACCTACTTTTATATTTGTGTTGGTCTCCTGTGTATTTGGTAAATGATGAATGTCCATGAAATTCTGTCAGCGCTAGATGTGGAGGTAGCTTTCACTGACACATAGACAAGGCTTGGTGCTAGCTCAGGGGCAGTAGTGGTACCTACTTGGTGCGTATCTTGATGTGATACTGGTTCTCTAATGGCCTCGTGGGATGTAGGGGTAGCAGATCTAGAATATGCTTGAAAAATTAAGCAAGTAGAGCAATTCCACAGCAAATACTTTCAGCGTAACTCCATTGTTACTGTAAGTGGCACAGTGCGAACATCACCAGAGTGTTGTAATTATCTCAGAACCAACTTTTACAAGGGGTAAGTAGCTCAGGGTGAGAATTACCCTTAAAAGAAATCCAATCCCATTAGGATAAGAAATGCAGAAATAAGGCACAGTCTTAACTCTGCCTTGTAGGGAAACCAAGAAGAGAAATGTGAAACAGCACAACCTTTATGTGACTTTAAAAATCAGTTTAATCTAATAGAGGACCATAAACCCTAAAATGCCTTAATCACACTTATTTGGTTATTGCACAGACCATCTTGCTTCCTTTTTCAGCAATAGAAGTCTTATAAATGTTACAGTGAGCATTAAATACTGTCTGATTTCTGTAGCTTTCTGTTGGCTAATAAACGCTAGTGAAGCAATATTTGCAGAGCTGCCTGTGCACTGCAGGGCCTTTGCATCCTTATAAAAAAGAATTTGCTCAAGCCTTTTTTGAGAAATCCATGCAAACCAATCTGTAACTCCCCCAGGAAAGTGTCCCTGTGATTGTTACCATGTGCTACTGTTCCCAAGTCCTTTTCATACAGGGATGTCAAAGCTTGTTACAAGAGGGTATTGGTAAGATCATCATCTCATTCAGGACCGCCTATGGCTGGGGGAGGGGAAGGTACGCGCGAGCCCGA
>NW_008795129.1:6417359-6463869 GCF_000699145.1 Aptenodytes forsteri
CCCCGCCTGTGCCTGTCACAAGGGAAGCTACCCGAGAGCCATATGAGCTAAAATAATTTGCAGGAATATGCTCCCTTCTGCATGAAAATGCAGCCTGTCATGCTTGTCTCTCATCTCTCAGGAGAGACATCCCAAGGAAGTTGAAAAATAAGCCCAGAAAAGCTCTGGACCTGATCCCAGCTCTCATCTCCTCCTGCTTGGTACTAAGCACCTCTGAGCCAGGTAGATGGAGTGATTTGTTTGCTTATGGTCCCACACATCACTTAGAGATCAGACTAGTTGTTGCATTACTGGTGCCACTCTTTAGACGTGTGCATAGCAATTACTGTCATTGACTCAGCCAGGCTGATGGGGAGGTATGAGAGAGAACAGGGCTGGTGGAGGAATGCCAACCTTCCCTGTGCTTTTTGCCTTACAGACAAGTTGTCATCGGAGCTCTTCCTAAGTGTCAGGAGGCTCCTGGAAATTTGCCACATGAAGTTTTTAAAAGGGAACCCCCTCGTTCCCTGCACTGGAGTTAAATGTCTTATGGAAACCTGGTATCCAGAACCAGGCAGCCTTCAGCAGTACATTGGGATCTTAGTGACCATGAGTAATATTTGCTGCAATGAGTACTGAGCAAATGTAGGCGTTGTGATGGGGACAGATGCGCCTGTGTTCAGTGATCACTTGATGTGTTTCATACTCAAGTGTTGCAACCCTATGCATGTGGAGGGTTGGTGGGGTAGGGCAGTCACTGAGGGAGCAAAGGTGAGTGTGGTGGCTGGAGCTGAGGATGTCAAGTGAGTCTCTGTGGTGGAAAGAACATTGTGAGCTCTTACTGATGGGGGAGAAGCTGTCTCTGTGTGGGTGACTGCAACAGCAGCATGGAAACTTTCCCTGTTTCAGGTCAGAAATTGTCATCTTAGTTTGGGCAGGAGGCTCTAAGGACTTTGCTTCTCCCTCATACATCTGTTCCCTGGCCGGGAGGGACAACGAAGAGTCATGCTCCCATAGCCACTCCAGTTTTGGTGGGATGCTCAGCTCCCGTGGGGGGGGCACAGGGATTAAACCAATGGAAAGTACAGTGAGAGTGCTCTTTGGCCACTCCTGTGCTCAGTCCATTCCCCACGGTGTCCTGGCTGTGGCAGTCTCCACTGGAAAGGTGGTAACAAGTTAAATCTCCTCTGCCAATGTCTATGTCTATTTGGACATGAGGAAAAATTTCTTTACTGAAAGAGTGGTTAAATGTTGGAACAGGCTGCCCAGGGAAGTGGTTGAGTCACCATTCCTGGAAGTATTTAAAAGACGTGTAGATGAGGCGCTTAGGGACATGGTTTAGTGGGCACGGTGGTGTTGGGTTGACGGTTGGACTCAATGATCTTAGAGGTCTTTTCCAACCTTAGCGATTCTATGATTCTATGTCTTTATACCCCCTTATTTTACTGACACTGCTGGACTAACCAAAATAAAATGCAGTCAAGGTGTAGTCATTTAAGTTCCCATCTTTGACTGTCACAGTTGCAGAGCATGAGATCTGGTAAGCAAGCAAAAGGCATAACTTTATTGTGACAGTGGGACCATGCATGTTGTAAACAAGGGATTCCAGTAGTGTTATTGAAATAACCAGAGTTGCTGCCAGACTATGAGGTAATTTGGTTGGGAAGGTGAAATCCTGATTTGCTCCAAAGCCTTCGTCTGCCTGGCAGGCTGGCTTCTGCCTGTAACCTGGCATTTGTTGACTTTGGTTGTGTAAGGACTCAGTTGCACCTTGTTGGGTGTAGCAGCCTGTGGTGTTCACGGTGGGTGTCTGTTTGAAGCTCTGGGCAGCTCTTGGCTCTTCAGAGCCCGATTATGAGCTGAATATATACTCCGTATTTGGGCTGTATATTTACAGGCCCTTCCCTGTGGCAGTGCTGGGACTGTGATAAGTGGGAGGAGGCCCACTAGAAATCTACTCAAGCAGGTCTAATTGTACCAAATAGAACGGCTCAGTAGAGTGGAAAATAGTCCTCATATATCTACCCGAAGAAGATAATGACCTTTTAAATAACAGAAGCAATTTTACTTCAATATTCCAATTACTCTGAACTCTCAAATGTCAAAGTGCCGAGCACTTTCAAAATAACTTAATTTAGACATTTATAGCACTTAGACACTGCTAGTTTCTTATCTAACCTAATTATGGGTTGTACAGGAAATTGCAAAGCATCCCAATTAATGTTATTTTTTATAGTGATACATAGGAGTGGCCTTTGCCATTTGCCGTCATCATGTGCACAATGATTTACTAATTTTGGCTTTTGAGTTAGTTCCCTGGCAGGACGGAGCTCTTCTATGCTCTGGTTGCTCTTTAAGAGCAAGCAAGGAGGAAGTAGAGGTAGAAGTGAGCGTAGCTATTTTTGCCTAAGGGATTTGAAGGGCACGTGTTCCCGTGAGAGCAGAGTGCCATTGCAAGGCAGGACCGTTTAAGGCGTGGAGGTGCCATACAGAATAATAATGGCTGGCTGTCAATCTTGTTGATCCTCTCTGATCTGAGTACTTAGGCCAGGATTCTCCACCTACTTGTCTCCCACAGGACTAGCGCAGGGGAAGGAGACTTGTAAAGCTGCTTAACTGGCTGCCCGAAAAATCCTTTCACAGACGGTGCTGAGCAGTTTCCCTTCTAGTTCCTGTGCACGACAGGGAGAATCGGAGGTGGAGGAAGTCATGTAGCACCACTGAGCAGTATCTAGTGACTCCTTCTTTGCTTTTATGGTAAGGGGAGGACACATGTCCAGTTACCATGTTATAAAGTGATAACTGTTGCCCATCTCCATGTGGGTTTTTTTGCCCTGTATATTTTATGTGATGTCCTGGTTCTGTGCTGTGCTCCCCGCCAGCGTCAGGAAAGAACTGTTAGCGGTCAGGGAAGTTCCTAGGGGCCTCCTCTTTCCTGAGGATAATCCAAAAGGATCAACGGCTAATTTCTCAAAGAAAGGTGTGGGCCTGTGGGTAGCTACGTAGTGTAGCTGCTGTCAGCTGTGCCCAACACCATGCCAGCCCGGAACAGGAAGGCAAAAGCCCCTAAAGGTGATCTTGTCTTGTGCAGATCTATGTACAGAGGCCTAATGCACCGTTGTGTTCTCATTCACTTCCTTATGGTAAAATATTGCTGCAGACAAGATAGATAGGGTTTTAACATGGCTTAACAACTCAAATGCAAGAGGGAAAGTCTGAGTTCGACTCAACAGCTTGCGTTCAAGAGGGGCACAGGGAACAGGCACACAGGGAGGTAAGAAGTCCCTTTCCCCTAAGTTTTTCCCTAGCCAGGATCAGAACCCAAGTGAGCTCGCCTGGGGACTCTGTGCACGACCTCCTACTTCCCTGGTGTGAGGTGCAGGAGAGTCCCAGATCATGCACAGCAGGGAGAAATGCAATTGCAGTGACTAGCTGTGTTATGTACTAAAACGAAAATCTGAGCAGGTCTCAGCTGGAGGCTCGAAAGGGGCTGCCAGAACATTTCTGACTCGGGTGGTCAAAGACTGAAAAGCCTCTTGTGGGGTTTGAAAACAACCCAGCAATGCTGGTGAGGAACAAGAGAGACTTAACACAATATGGTGCCAAGACAGGTGGGATTCTTGCCCTACCTATTGCTGTGCAGTCAGTAAAGCACATTGCTTCAGCATTTAGCCTTGGAGTGGAAATGCTGGAATACGAAACTTCTATGAAGTTTGCTGAAAAAGCTGGGGCAGCCAGAGAGAGGGGTTGTTTGAGATCCACATGTTGGAGCTATGGTGTGTTTTGTGCAGGTGTTTCAGCAGGCATTTTCCTTTGTGGGCTGTGCTCAGAATGGGACCTGGGAAGCCAGCTCAGAACCCAATGCAACCATTCCCTGAATTTCCAGGACTATTTTCTCTGGAATAATTTGTTAATCTTTTCCAGAGAAGCAGTATTGGGAATCATTTGTTCTTTATAAGAGGAAAGCCTGACAGAATTGAGGTTGTTAATTCTCTTTTCAACCTTCCCTTCAATAGTCTTCAAATATGGAGAAGACTGTTAAGAGGAAAGGGAGATGTTCTGTATGTCTACTGGGGAAAAGGCAAGAAGATATAGCCTATATGCTAGGAAAAAATTTAAATTATTAGGGCTGTGGAAATAGATGGTGAGGAGAGTATGGATCCTTATCACTGTAAGTTTCTAAGAAGAGGTTAGACCGACCTCTACCAGGTTAAGTCAGGCTGAGTTGGTCCAACCTTGAGATCAAGTGATAGACTAGCTGACATCTCAAAATCTGTTCCATCTCCACTTTCTCGTTTTTTCTGACAGGAATAACACAAACTTGGAGTCTTCTATTGACATGCAGTCTTTTGGTCTACCCTGCCTCCCAACTGAGGTAGTAAAATGGAGTCAAACCAGGTGGTGGAACAAAGCACACCAAATAAGTATATTTCAGATTAGTGCTGGAAGCTCAGAAGAGCAATTGTTATGCAGTGGAATTTAGGAATTTTACATTTTACCCTGGCAGGTTAGACTGAAGCCAAAAAGGATCTTCGTACCCTGATGTCACTCACCAGAGGTATTTTGGAGAAGCACTCAAAAAGCAGAATTTGACCTACAAATCAAATGTCAAATGAGACTTCATCTGGTCTGAGTCCTGCTATGCCAGCAGAACCTGCCCAAACCCTGGCTAAGGACACAAGTTTATTGAACTTCTTAATGAAGAGAACCCCACAATTATGTTACAGTTATTCTAAAACAAATAATTTGCTTGTAATTACAGAGATAATGACATTCTGGCCACACCTACCAATTAGAAAGTTGTAATAAAGAGTAATAAAACACCTTTTCCTTGGGCTGCAGAATCAACCCCCACACAGCCCGTGACACTAATATGATTTACTCCTATTTGCTGATGGAGGACTCTAGTAATAAAATTTAATGTGGAGGAACAAGGTGCATTTAACCAAAGCTGTAAACATCTCTAATTCTATTTAAAGCTATAGGGTGCAGTACATTAACATTTAACAATCTGATACTAAATTGGTGTGAAGCTAATAGAGCTGTATTTGTTAAAATTTCAGCACTAGGCCATGTTTTACCAATGACAACAGAAGGAGTAACCAAAATGGTATGACTCAGCAGACTCCAACTGCTGCTTAATAAGGTATTAAGAGTCTTCATGGGAGCTCCTGTCATAAAGGAACAGTGGACCACATTCAGCTCTGCTGTTATGCTGAAGCCAGAAGGAGTTAGGCCAGAGGTGTATTTGGCCTTGCGATTCCTGTTAGAGGGAGCTAAATCCAACTTATTCTGCATTTCTTTCACTAAAGCACATTATACTCAGTGAAATTTTCTTCTCCGTAGTCTTTCAAGTGCATTGCTTTGATACTTAAAGATGTACAATTAATTGCAAGGTAAAGGATGATGTTTTTCTTTCTCCAATGATATGATCTGACGTTATTAAATCTGGGTGGGCACTGCATAAGAAAAAGCACAGGAAACGTCGGCTTAGGAAGATGGGTGTTCTCCTAAGTAGTATTTCTGGCCTACTTTCACTCAGCTGGTCTATTGCCTTTCAGGATTCTGCTGTCATCTAAAGTCAGTCACAAATGGAAAACATTTTAAAATCATGGAATTTTCTGCAGAATGAAAAATCCAATTCCCACCTATTGGGATTGTCTAAATGCTGAGTACAAGATAAACACGTATCCTTGAATTGTTCTCTAGCAAGCAATAAGTTCTCTCAGTCTGTGTAGGATTTATCTCACAAAAAAAGGCAATTTATTTAGCTCAATTAACTATTATTTTGGGGAATTAGATATTGAACATAAACAAGAATATATAGAATGTTAATACACAAATTCATTAAAATACTGGGCATAAACATACAGTAGAGGATTTTTCTGAACAATGGGCACAATGGCCAGTTGAATGTAAAATAGATGTTTATATACCGAACTTTAGAAAGTTTTCACAACTAAGTGGTCAACTCATTCATGTGTTAGGGTTTTATTTTTAATTTCAAAGGAATCACTAATAAGTTCTATACTTTTCTAAGGCCTTCCTTACAGCTGTCTGCATAAGAGATGTCCTCTCTGAATAGTGAGTCAAACTCTGGCTGTTCCAAAATTGATCCCTGAATGTTTGATCATTCTTTAGCCCTAATTTCTTTTTGGTCAATAAGTTGCTTGCTGTTGTCATTGAAAGTCCACCACCCGATCAGAGAAAAGGAAAGACCATGCCATTTCGGTGGGTGATTAAACTCCTGGGATAATGAAAAGGTGAAACAAACATTTTCTTGACAGCTCACAAATGCAAACATTAAAAATGCAAATAATTACTAGCAAACCTATTGATAAAAGCTGGCCTTAGTTTGTCAATAAGTTGCTTGCTGTTGTCATTGAAAGTCCACCACCCGATCAGAGAAAAGGAAAGACCATGCCATTTCGGTGGGTGATTAAACTCCTGGGATAATGAAAAGGTGAAACAAACATTTTCTTGACAGCTCACAAATGCAAACATTAAAAATGCAAATAATTACTAGCAAACCTATTGATAAAAGCTGGCCTTAGTTTGGAAAGAACTGTTTTGATGAGGGACTAGAGTTGGAATTAGTACTGTACATAATGGCCAGCCTGACAAGCTTTTCTTAAATTTTTTTTTATACAAGAGATTTTTATCTAACATGGAAGCAAGTGACTGCATTTTACATTTACACATCCTGGCTATACAGTAACAGATTACGTATGCTGCCTAATCTCTACGCCCATTCAAAAAAGTTAAAAAGCAGTTTATACAGACTCGCTTATTCTGGTGAAACCCTCCAAAAGGCATTGATGTGCTCTCTCCCTTTATCGCGTGTCCCCATCCCTGCATTGTCACCCCCGCCCTCCTCTCCTGCGCTCCCATGCAGTAACAGGAATAAGGGCATGAATATTCCTGCAATGCTTCCCAGCTGTGCTCTGAGCCCTGGTGAGAAATTGCTGTATCACTAAAAAGGCCTGACCTGTAAAGGAGGAAACAACTTGGATCACCTTGGTTAGGATTTCAAAACCCAAGGCCTGCAGGTGCTACTCCAAAATCCACAATGAATACTGCTGAATGAGTGGCCTGTCAAGGGGCTCCCTCCCAGACCTGGCACATGCCAAGTATCAGATCTCCATGGCCTGATGGTGAGCTAAAGAGCCCATGCTTTTACGTCTCCATTAACTCTGCGGTTACTCAAGGGCGAAAGCTTCCCAAGGGCTGAAAGATGTTGGGTACCCGACTCTCCTGAGCTTTGATGGAATTTGGGCATTGGAGATTTAGGAGCTTGAAAACATCAGATCAGCTGTCCTTCATGACTGAAATGCCCAGGATGCCACAGAAGAGCTCATTTTCCACGAACGTGTATCAAAGAAAAAGGAAGAATCCCTTCTCAGTTATCAAGAGGTGAAGAAAGAGGAAAAGTATTTTGTTCTCTCACATTAGGCTCATTTCCCTATCTCCCGAGCCCTGGTCTTTCCAAAGAAATAGCTCCAAAGTAAGTGAGCAGGGCGTTAACGGAGTCTGCTCCATACTAAAGGAGAAGCTGTGTGATTTTTTCCTCTAGATCAGCAGCTCAGTAATGTAGGCCACAGGAGGAAACTTTTGCAGATTTGGGAGCACCGATCTAGATCAAAGCCAAAAGCAGTGTCCTGCTTCTGTTGAAGTCTTTTACTCACTATCAAGTTTTTCCTATTCCCAATCAGAATTAAAAAAAGATCAAATCCTGGCAAATGTTCCCAAGCTATAAATATTCTTCCTCAAATCATTGGGGTTTAACTATGAACATTTCCTTTGGATTATTTTGAAATGTTTGATTTCAAGCACTTAAGAAGAACTTTACTAAAAGTAACATAAGTTTTTAAAGACAATGTCATTTAGAAAGGGAATTTGAAAATATAGAAACCAAACCTTTTCCTGACTATTTCTGGAGGGGGAAAAAAAGCAGAAAAAGTAATTTTAGCTTTTCCTTTGCTGTAGAAAAAAAGTCTTAGCTTTACTGAGTTAATATTTTTCTGATGGGAAAAACAGCATTAAATTGACAAATTTCCTGGTCAGTGGTCTTTGTCTTCAGAAGCAGGCTGATGTGCATGGATCCTGCCACTAGTCCTTCTGAGGCTTGCTAAGATGTTGATGTTTGCATCTGGAATAGTCACATTAGCATCAAAGAAGGAATAATATTTAGTATTGAAAATGCCCCAGGTAGAACGTCAGTCCATTTAAAAGATGGGGGCCGAACACTACGAAGGGTGTCTCTGGGATGTCACGTGTAGACCAGCTGCTTTTTCTATGATTACTTTCAACTACGTTTTGTTTAAAAGTCTTATAGAAAAATAGAAGTGCATGAATAGAAATAAATAAAATATGGATATTTGTATGATTTTTATAAATAAACAGCACAGCAAGAATTAAATAGAACACAGGCAAAGGACGTTTATACAGGCATGAACTATTACAGCTTGTTCTCCTCAAAGAGTATCTGTGCATAGACTGTCGTACTGGGAATGCCTTTGGCTTCTTGAATCGGCTTCATAAGTTCAAGTTCAGCGTATGTTAAATTCTCCTCTGCGATTTTCGGCTAGGAAACAGAACCAACAAATTATAGTTATAATGTCATTACCACTGAATGTAAAAGATGCCTTAAATATTCCATAGAATGGGCTATATTTCTTCTCTCACACATGCTTATTTTACTATGCTGTTAATCAGTTTAGTCTGCACTAAAGTTAGTTCATAGAAGATGAAATTAAAAAAAATATTAAAAAGAATCAGGAAATAGTAGGATTTTCAGGTTCATTTCCAATTTCTCCTTGTTTCTCGAACACTGAACATTTTAATTTGACAATTCAAATATTGCAAATTTGAAAGATGTGTGTTAGCAAAATGTTCAGCCTCTTTAATACTAAATTTCCCAATTTAATTTTAGTTATTGCAGATTTCACAATTTGAAAAATATATGCCACATTTGCTTCCCAGCTGGAAACCTTGGACCAGTTACATCTCTAATCACAGCCACTCACAGTACCTCTCATTATGTTTCTTAACAGAACCAGAAAACATGTTAAAATATGCAGAAGGCAGCAAAAATGGATAGAATTGAGTTACTGTCATTCCAAAGGGATTTCACTACTTTTGCCATGCTATAGATGAGTTCAGAGTTTAGAACAAAGGCCATACCACCAGAGCTGTCTGATGTATTACACTGGATGAGTTTTAGACTTAAAACTATAAAACTGAGCTAAGAGAAATGTTATCAAGAAAATTTACTCAACAAATTTCACGCGGGTGACAGAAGAGCTGCCTACTGCTACTGGGGACTTCATCCAGACTCAGAGTGGTGGCTTTTAGAGGAGGAAAGTCTTGTCTTGTGTTCCTTTGTGTGTGTTGCCTCATCAGTTGGGAGTGGGTAGTTCATATCAAATTCACCTCAGAAAATGTAGCAAAACCCAAAAGAGTTGCTGTGGAATGGTACGTGGGGCCCTAGTACTTGAAAAGGATTTCAGTTCATCTCTAGAAGATTAAAGTTTGTGCTCCCTGAAGAAGGGTGAAGTGCTAAGGCCCTGTGAAAGTGAAGAGCTGGAGAATTTGTTCTTTTATCTTCTTGGGTACTGTGTTCTACCTGAATATAACTGGTGTCCTCAAGTTTAAGCCTAAAAAGGACAATTAAAACAAAACAAAAAATATTTCAGCCATGCAAATTTTTGCAGTCACAAGACTATACCTTGTAGGAAAGGTTGCATCTCTGAGACCAAGAAAGGCTTTGCCGGTTGTAAACTGAAAACTGACTCAAAGTTCATAAACCGAGATTTTCCATACCGTACTTAAATGTTATAATGAAGAAATTAACAATATTTTCCAATGCCAAGAGTTTCCTTTATGTTTTATTTACTGCTATTTCTTTCTTTCTGATTTAACATAAATGATTCCTGTTTCCTTGAAATGTGTTTGAAGAATTATTATATTGTCTTCTGGCTAAAACGATAAACATCTACTATCCTCTGAAATCAGTCCCTGTGCTCCCCTGCTTCCTGTCTTTTGCACTGCTCTGGAATCCTCTCATTTTGCATTGACAGTTGCTCACACTCTGCATTTCAGATTGTTTCCCTCTGGGTGGATCAGTTTACACTTTTCCAGCATTAATTTAATCTTATTTCTTCTCTGCAGATCTGATCCTGAAATACTTTGTGCAGCTGCTGCTGCAAGCGGTGCCATTGAAGTCAGTTGATCTGTGCATGTGAGTAAAGGCCATTTGCTGGGCTAACTGTCTGCAGGACTGTAATCTTTGCATTTGATTATTCACATGGTCTTTCCTCCCTCCCTCCCTCCCCCTCTTGCATGGGGAGTCCTATTTCATCTCAGCTTCTGGTCCTCGTTCACTATCAAATGCTCCACTGTTGACTATACAGAAAATTTCCTGCTTTCGTTGAACTCTTTGGTGTAATGATGTAAAAAGACTTCCTGTGGATCCCAGCCTGATCTTGTATGTAACAGAAAAAAAAATGACACATTTCTTTTCTTTGTTCATGTATCGGGACTGAACTGAACCACAGTGTTTAGAAAGACATTTATCCTATCCTGGCTTTGGCTTAAAAAGTTACAAAAAACTACTGGTCAACCGCTCTGATACTTAATTTTGATATTCCCCTCTTCTTTCTAGCCTGAGAATATTAGCCTCAGTTTCTAGGCATGTAGATTGTTTTTGCCTTTTATGATATGTTAAAGATTCCTTTTGAGATTTCAAAACTATATGTGCCTACCTATTCAGCAGGTAGTACAGAGGCTAAATACAGGAGTTGGGGCTGGGCATCCCAGTAACACCAGCAAACGTCGAAGATTTTATTATCGGTGTATGATAACACATCTAGTCTCTATTTGAAGGTATTGGGAGGTTTGCTGCCAACTTCAGCGGGTGTCACCTCAGACCCTCAATGCAGAATGATGCACTGCATGTGAAGAGCCTCCTAAAAATGAATCTGATAGAACTTTACGAACAAGCTGTTGGTCACTGCCAGAGTAAAACTCTACATTTCCTAAGACTGACCCAGTGCATCTTTTGAACTGGAAATATTTTCATTGTTCTGTAGAAATCAGTTGCTCAGGGCAAGCTAAATCTGTATATGCTTTCCCCTTTGCTGTTTAACTGTATTTCATGTTATGTTTCCATTTAGAAAATACCACATGTCCTAAAATAGCCACCCCAACGCCCAGCTCATGTAAATTTTAGAACAAAGATTTATGAAATCATATTGTCCAGGTGTTCTATTATATTATCTCAAAATTGCATTGTTTTCCAGTGTAGATTATCTCTTTATTCTTACTTTATTCTATTATGTTTGGATCTGAAAAATAACACTAGATTCCCCAAAACAGGTCATTGGGCAGTAGTGGCTGATGTGTTGCTTTCATACATTTTTATGATGTTCCTATAGTAAACATAATTTAATAAAGCCAAAACACACTAAATAAATAATTGCATCTAGAAAAGCAATAAAACCAAATAAAATTAGTACTTTCATAAGTGGAAAAGGTACTTCAATTACTGCTACAAGCAACAGCACACCATAAAATGTGTAGAATAATTTCCCTTATGCATATTTCTAGTATGTAATAATTTGATTGAAAATATGAGGAAACACACAGGAGGTTCAAAATTGTGAAGGGTATACAGTTTTCAGCAAAGGATGCGTAATAACAGTGCATGGAAGCCAACACTACTTTAAAGTACTTATGGTAGCCAGGATTTTATTCCATACACTCTTCTGTACTTCATTTATCAACCACATGTTTAATTTAATTTTGCTGGTTTGTTTGTCCAAAAGCATTTTTTTTTTTTTTGAACAGGCAGGGAAAGAAAACTAATTCTATGATTTCCTCTCTCATTTGGATTGGATAGTGTTTTGGCAGTTTAAACCTGGAATCCTGCCACTACCTCCTTTTTGGAACGACAACGTGACTTTAATAACTGATGTTATAGGTGGGACTGATACTAGGGCAGAAGAGGAAGAGACGATGACTGGCCATTCACCTCTCTCTTTCTGCCCTGGCTCTTCAATTAGGACGTCATTGGGATTTCTATGGCTACAACATCCTTTCCTGAAAAATTACATCATTGTTCTAAAATAACATTGAAATGATTTCTGCAAATAGAATTCTATTCTAACGTGACATTTCTAGATACAGTCTTTATCTTGTATGTCTGCTTTCTCATCTTGGGATCACACACTTTGCAGAAATATAAACCGGGAAGAGTCATCATTTTCCAGTGTATCTTCTGGCAAATACAAAATGATTCCTCTTCCAGGCTTCTTCCAGTGTAATTTTAGTTTATTCCAGTCACAGGACTTCCCATGGGCAACTATTCGAAAGAGTTCACTTATAGGAACATTTTTCTTAATAAACAATCTGCAAAGTCTATCGTGAATATTTAAAAGAAACTGAAGTATGTGTATACATAGTTTTTTTTTTAATTGGGTTTGTCCAGTATATAAATGTGTTAGAAATGACCTAGAAGGGTTGGGTTTTTAATGAAAATTACTCTGATTTTTATGTCATAATTACCAGGAATGTCAATTTTGCTCTTCCTAGGCTTAGCTGGTTTGTTTCTTGGCAGCCTCAAAGATGTTTACTGTGAGCACTATCAGACTGAAAGTTCTTGAAGTTTTAACTAAGACCACTTTTATCCAAATTTGTAATTAGGTATGAAGAAAACAAGCAAATAATAACCTCATAAATTTTACTTGTCTGGAAAAACAACTGATGCCAACTTGCACTTACGGATTGCTGCAATCTCACTGTTCCATGACCACACCAGTTATCATGAAGATGACAACATGAACGTGAATTTCTAATTAAAAAAAAAATAATTCCCCTGATTCTAATTTACTATCAAAAATAAGCAGAAAAGGGCTCACTTCCCAGTTCACTTCAATCTTAAATATTTTAGTGACTAGTGCTGCAGACATTTGCCTTGGAATTCAGTGTCTATGTGATTGCATGTGATGGAGTTTTTGTTTGAGATTATGATGCAGAATGACTTTAACACGGGACCAGGGCAAGAAAATTACGTTTATAGATGAAATTGAATTTTCACATCTGAGTTTTCTGGATTTAACAAGCGTATGTCCCAAGTTCCAGTCAGAGCTTCATAATATTTTTAGTAACTCAGATTTCCTGGGGCAACATTTGAAAATGAACCCCCACCCTCACTGGCATGCCCTGTGCTCGTGGGTGAATGGATTAGGTCAGCAAGGATAAAACCTTGCCAGTTATGCGTAGGTTTACTGGTCTGATTGCCAGTACATGGCAAATTGCCACCTACGGAGTGGCCACGCTGTGCTGTTGGGTGCACACTGCAGTGCCGGGGGGGATGCTGTAGGAAATGCAAACGGGAAAGGTACAGAGTCAAGAGGTGGTGGTGAGGTTTGTTTGATCCAGTCTCTAGGAACTGCGCTTCTCCCCAGGTTACTCTGCAGCACAAAGCAAGCAGCCCTGCCCCAGTGCCATGAAGTAGCTCTTTCTTAGCAAGCACATGCTGCAACTGCCATTTTTTCTCTCCCTTTCTCTTGCAAAGGCCAAACTCAGATCTTTGGCCTTTTCCCTTTCATATTTGAAGAAACATCCTGTTTTGTATTCACACTCGGTAAAGAGCTCCACAGGAAAAATGCGGATACTGTCCAGATGGCACAGCTCAGGAGCATCCTGTGTCACCGCCTGAGCACGCTCCGTCAGAAAGTATCCGGACAGGACTCTCCAGGCCAACTGGATGGGCTTTGGCCACAGGGACAGACTGTTGCTTCTCTTTACATGAATGCCCAGATGGGAGGAAACTGCATACTGTGTGCAACCTAAGGAAAAGGGGCTAGCCCATCTTTTCCTCTGCATATCTCCTTTTCACAAGCATCTTTTTTTTTTTTTTTTTTTTTTGAAGCCGTGGGGAGGGGATGGTGTATGGCTGCCAGCTTGGCCATCACTGGAGGGTCAGCTATAGAGGTGAAGGCAAGAGTGTGCTGAAGCGAAGATTCAGCATGTTTGGTGGACAGGCTGCAACTCCCTTGTCTGGGCCACCAGGACAGGGGGAGACAGCACATGTTAGCAGTGGGGTTAGGCAGGATTTCGCAAAATTAATAGTGAGAAAACTCACTGTAGCTTCAGAGGGAAAAGGATTAACGTTTGACAGTCCTATTTTTCAATATACACTGGAAAACCACTCTCTCTAGTATGTGTGGTGAAAATCTTGTGCTGAAATCAATAGTGCTCCTCAGGGCCATAGATACACTTTATGCTCAAACCCTATGAATTTCAGTGGGATGGCTCTCTCATCAAGGTAGTAACTTAACTCAGGACTCAGAAAGTTATTTTTTTTTCTCTTCTCTTTAGAGCTTTGGGTGTTTATCAATGACAGTCTCTCGATTGCAGGCAGAAAGCCAGAGATTCCCCTGGAAGAGAGGAGCTTCAAAAATTACTTCTGCAGACCTTCATGAAAAACTAAAGCTAGATCTGCAAGATGAGTTATCCCCTAGAAATGCAACTGCTGGCCAGTGAAAGCACTGAAATATCAAGGGCGCCATTGTCTTCTCACTGCCAAAGTGAGAAATATGACATTGGAAAATATTGGGAGTAGAAAGTATGACTTTTAGTGGCACTATCAGTTAGAAAGGACAGGTTCTTTCCACTAAGATGCTTATTTTTCACTCCCTAGAGTAAAAAATACTTCCCAGACTCTCTGGGAACAATATCTACAACAATTTGTGAAGCCTCTTTCAGCATTGCATCTAAATTTTGCTATTGAATCCCACAGAAGTTATGATAACAAAGTCAGGAACAAAGATGATTTACTAATTCCCATTGAATGATTTTATTTTAAAGAAACAGAATCCCACAAACGTAGGGCAGGTAGTGACTCTAAGGGAAGGGCCAGTCCATCTTGCTTCATTAACAGAATTAAATATACCTGGCAGAGGTTTGTCCAGCTGGTTTTAACAGCTTTTGGGGAAGCCTTTGCTAATGCTTTATTCCTTTTACAGTTGCAGAGTTATTCCTAGATTCTGAACCAACATTGCTGGAAATCAGGCTGACTACTTCTTATCCTTCAAAAAGGCCCAAGGAAGTAATTAAAGGTTTTCAGTTTTCTGGGGACACTTCTATTATTCTAAATGTGTCATCACAAAAAAATCATTTGCTGTGGGATTTTGTAAATACACAAGTCTCGGCACAATTCCAGCAAGAGATTTTATGTATTTATGCAAACTGTTCCTTCTTGGGAGTAAAGATAGCAACCTGTGATCTGAAGAGGAAAGCAGGCATAACTCAGCAGTTTTGAATATGCTGTGTTTTGAGTGTCAACCTGAATGTGTAAATGATATTCATGTTGCTATGGACATCTCACATCCTAAGGAGATACTGAAAAAAAAAACAAAAAAGGATTATTCATCTTGCAGAGAGAGAAATTATGTGGACTGGATGGAAATATTCAAGAATCACAGGGAGTCAAGGAAAAAAATGTTCACCACTTGTTTGTACATCATATGTACGATGTTACTTGAAGTCTGTGGAGATCAATAGTGCCTTAAGAAATTGGGAACTTAAATCATCACCCATTGTTACATATTGTGGAGGAAACAACTCTTCTAACAGAGGGTGGCGTAGCTTTTAATTTAAAATCATCCAGGAGAAAGGAAGACCTGATCGTTCCCAGATCCAGAATCCACAAATTACCGAACAGATGTATTTCACTTCCTTTTGCTTTCTCAAGGCCAATGGTACCTACAGGTTAAGACTAATGAGGAATCCTACTAGTTGTGCAAAAAACTGACTAGCCTACCTTTCCTAGCTATGGCACAAGACTGGTTTGAATGATGTAGTGCTTAATTGTAAGATGAAAAAGAAGACAGGGGAAAAAATCAACTCAAGTACAATCTTGCAATGTGTAAATTTGCTCCCGGGTTGCTGTGAGGCTGAAGCTGCAGGGCAGCAGACTGGAGCACAGCTTAGAAGCCACAAATTCCCCAGCAATCAAAAACCAAAAGCAGCTCTTTACATTTCACAGCTCTGACGTGGTAATCAGACTGCAGATAATTCACTCGCATACCTAGACCCCTTTCCCAAAAGGGCTCCAAGGTCACTGGTTCTGATATACAGTGGATCTGCTTGGTTTGTTGTACAATGGGAAATGCACTCCTGAAACCTAAAAGCCAAAAGGATTTTTCAGGTGAAGGAAACTTAAGCTTCTGGGCAGCTTTAGGAGCACCTGTCTTCATTGCTTGATTCAGGAGTATACCCCGATGTAGAACGTCGAGCTAAATGTGCAATGCTGAAAGATGATTGATTTTGCTGGGTACATGCAGATGATGAGACCAAGTCGCAGCCTTCTCAGTTCCACAGGTGTCAAACCTATGTCAAGTTCCTCCTCAAAACCACACCATTCTGCTTTGTGGACATGGAAGGAGCAGGGAAGATGTCCTTTGAATGAACGCTTGCAAATTCCAGACTTTCAGACATGTTACTCACTACAGAGTAAGCGCTTTCAGTGCAGGGACTGTCCTGACCTGCACTGGCTGGCACTCAGCACGTTGTCGGCACTTAGCCCATAATGATAAATAAGGATGGGGTTTTCAAAGCTGCAGAAAAAAACTTGAGCTTCCCATTTCTGTTACATCTGTAAAATCCTGGGAATCCAGATCTCTGAGCTGGCTTTGCAAATCTCAGCATAAAATGTATAAGTGGTGCCTGAAAAAGGCAGGCAGGCAGGCGGAAGGAGTGCAAAAGATTATGCTCTCACTCAAACTTAACAAAATGACTTCCAGAAATTTCCCTCAGTCTTAGATAACCATAAGCCCTTCCTGTTTCTCAAGTAGCTTTTACATCATCATCATCAAAAGAAAATCTCAGCGATCATGTGGCACCGGGCCACCGGTGATCCAATCCATGCTGAGATAAACAATGCTGTCTACGCTGTATGAGCTGAAGGTAGAAGGATGCTTCTCTTAAATACTTCAGCTATGGTCACTGAAAGCACTCTGTTTCAGAAGTCACAGGGAACCAATATGTATTCTGTGGTGGGGAACAAGAGAAGCCAGATACACTCCAGTAAAGAGGTTATTGAAGAGGTTAGTCAGTGTAGGAACAGCAGAAGCCAACTCTTACGTACTGTGTGCTTTGCATGTTACGATATATTTACCTGATTTCAAAGCGGGACGATTATATGACTTAGCAGAGGCCACATAAGTGTGTTTGAAGAACTAAGCCCAAGGGAATAATTTGTAATACAGGATATATTTACCTGATTTCAAAGCGGGACAATTATATGACTTAGCAGAGGCCACATAAGTCAGCAGCAGAATGAGGAATATTCCCTACAGCCTGTCTTATCTAGGCAGGTATTCCTCCCCTTAAAACTTAGTGTGAAAATGGGGAAGTCAACAAAAATTTTGCGTAAGTAAAGATTGCAGGATTTGGTCTAAGGTGAAGTCTCACGTCCTTTCCATTGGCTCCAGTGAATCACACAGGAGCTCCTAAGCTTGGTGGTGCAAACCTTCATGAAAAGACACTGAAACCTTTTCATTTAGATGATGTTCTATAACTGACACTCTTGAGCTATGACAACTAATCTCTAGGAGGCAATGAAAGGCTTACCAGAAAATTTGGTTGAGGAAGTATAAGATTTATCTCTACCAACTCAAAGGGCTAAGTACTTACGGCTATAGCAGAACAGCCCTTAGAGAGCAGAATTTGTGGGCCCCTAGAATTTTCTTCTTCCTAATGACTCTCTGTGCTTCTTGCATGCTATAAAAAACATTCCTTTTTGCATTTCAGCATCTCTATTTCCTTTGATCTGTACACATTTCTCATTGATGCTAATAGAGAATGACACTGATGGGGAATATTTTTGCAACAAGGGGAGCATAGAATTGTTATTCTGGCTAAAGCAAAAGCAATATGACTTAAGCAGAGTTTTTAAAAGGCTTTACTCAAGGCTGTGCAATTGAACATGATACTAGGCTTTCTCTTTTTTCTTTTTTTTAATTTTCATTGAGATTATGTCCATATTTTATCCAGGTTATTGTATTCTTGTAAAATTATACTGCAACCCACTCTAGCACGTTAACAACAAAAGAAATTCTCTAGCTTATTATAAACATCTTTCAAGAAACCAGAAGCACATGTCCTCTGGAAATAATTTTGCTGGTATTTAGGTTATTATGAAAAATTTCCCAAAACACTGGAATTATTTTATAATGTTCCCTTATGCTCTAGCTTGTTTGCTTAGGTTTTCTAGAATATTCTCTTGGTGCCCCGGTGTGATACCTTCCTTGGGTTGCACAGGGAAGCTGCAGAAGTAGTCCAGAAACTCAGCAATTTGAGTCTGTCTTTGCAGCGATGATTACCTAGTAACTATGTACCATCAGTGAAAAAAGACCTAGTAGGGACACCAGCTGTGCAATAATTACAGTTGGAAAGAAAAAATTCTTTTATCCTGCAGAGATTTGGCAGGATGACAATAGTATTTTTTTGCCCCAAAGCAGACTGAAAATTTAAAATCTGAGAAATTTTTGAGAATTAAAAAAATGGGGAGGCAAGTATGCTGAAAATCAATAAAATGTTTCATTTAGATGAATTTGATAAGTCTTTTTCTCTGTATTTATTACCATTTTGTATCTCTGTTGAAACTTCTTTTACTTCAATTACTTTAAGTTCCTCACTGAAAAATCATTTAAAAAATTGATTTTTTTTTTCTTTTTTTCTGAGAATACTAAAACATAAGGGTTTAACCAACTGTGGTATAAAGCGGGGCGAGAGAAACAGAAATGGGAAACAGCTCTGGGGTGTGTCCTGCTCAGCTTCTGAATGTGCCTTATAGACTGACTCGGGTTTAGTTTACTTTGTCCTTTAAAGTATTGCTAGTTGAGTTTGGGTCTTGAATATCCTTTGGATAATATTTGTTGGATTACTTTTTGACTTCAAACTAACTCACGTCCATAGATCATGTGTTTTCTGCAGGCTGCGATATCTCTCCAGGTGCGCTCTGAGGTGAAATACGAAAGGGAAAAGAGCAGAGCCAGACTCGAGCCCGACTCAAGGCATTGAAACCGAGTCTGCTGGCTGCACGCAGCATGGGGACCCTCAGTCACGCTAGGGAAAACAAAGCTGATTTCATTGTTTGAAAAGGCTTTATTCCTGCTCACCTCCAAATAGTTTGAACCTTGACTGGGGTTGCATAGCAGGAAGGGAAGAGCAAACAGCTATTTGTGGCCCACATCCTTGGATTTATTCCAGAAAGAAAAAGTATCTGGAAACAGATTTACCTCAAGTTCAGCATGTGTTGATGTGCTTTATTGACCTGCAGGAAGAGTCTGAGTGCTTTAACTGATGAGAGCTTTTCCTTGGAGGGCTGAAGACTAACTGATTTCTGATGGAGCCACGTGCCTGGGCACAGTGATTAATGCAGTGTGCGCTGCAAAGGGTGGCTGTCATCCCCTGATACCAAGTGCTCTCATCTGTGTCTTTGTCCTCTCAGCATAGCTTTGGCCTGACACAATTACCTACATGGTTCTAAACATTTTTCATGGACTTTTAAAACTCTACCTCTTCCTTTACTGAAACCTGACCTGTATGAGCAGAGCCTAGCCAAGGTGCAATCCCTGCAGGACCAGCAGACGAGAGGTGAGCTCCATATCCAAGCAGCAGTATCACCTAAGATTTTAGCTGAGATGTTCTGAAGTCACCTGGCATTATGCCCAGGTATCCTGGGTTGTACCCTGACCATGCTTAAAAGGGCAGAGTTTATTTACAGACAATTGGTGGGAAGGTTCCCAATTCTAACCCTCATCTGAAAGTGAAGCCATCACAGAGGCGTTCAGGTTATTCACATGGCCTAACTTTAGGCACCTACCTTCACCTAAGTTAGGGAGTTAGTCACTCTGGGCTCTCTCTATTGCCAGAGAAGGGAGAAAGGATCCCCAAAAGGCAAATCAGAGCATCTATTGAATCATAGAATCATTAAGGTTGGAAAAGACCTCTAAGATCATCGAGTCCAACCGTCAACCCAACACCACAATGCCCACTAAACCATGTCCCTAAGCAAAGTCTGAATTAGTAGGAGCATCAGGCTCCTACTCTAACTCATCTCTCTTTCTATTGACTATACAGGGAGCTCAGCAGACCAGCCTCTTTATATAGGCAGCTGAAAATAGTTGGTATAAAACTCTGTCTCTGTTACCCCTGGATGTCTTGTCCAGGTATTGCTTTGTTACTAAAGCAGAGAAACATCTCTCCATCTATTTGATTTGTCTGGCTAATATCTGCAGGGTTTTTTTCATACAGAAACTCGTATCCAACAGAAACTGCCATGTGAGTTTTTATTTTCCTTAATATGAGCTATGTACATACATTTCATTCCTGCAACTTCAGTTATTCCTGACTTACATCACTGTAGGGCAGAAACAGGTCCCCCGTTTCTGACTTGAGAAGTCTCAAAGCAGTGTGACCAGTGTGGTTGTGATTCTGTCAGTAACTGGTATTTTTTCCAAAGCACCAGCTGCTAGAAGCATGTGGGAATCAATAGCAGGTTTCATTTAAGAACAGGCTAAATTTGCAGACACGACGACTGCTAGAAAGCTGGAAAACATAATCCAGTGTAACATAATGCTCAAAATGAAAAAAGCCAAGACAATTCATCACTTGAAAAAGTATTACTTAGAAAAAAAAGGACTTGTATGATTTTTAAGCAGATTTATAGTTTCTGAACCTAGAGTTCTGGCAACATTACAGCAATTGTATTGAGAGAGAAGAATATGGAGAAAATAATGTCATAGGAAATTACTTACCAGGATCAATTTTCTTTGAGGTTTCAAGAGCTTGGGCTTAGGAAAATTATTGGCTATTGGAGCTATGGAAATAAATATTAAGGGATCATTTCATATTATCAACATTCGCTGTCATTTTTAGTAAACGCATTAGCAATTTATAAATTACAGATTAATAGCAGATTAGGAGCAAATACATGTACTTATACCAGAATTTAACTGTATTTCAGTAACATACTTTACAATGAAACATAGGGTTTATGAATTAGAAAAATTCATAAGATTAAAGAATCTGATATGCAAAACATGCTGTGTGTGTGCAGAAGCCAGAGCAAATACACCTCTTGAGATCCGATCACTTGTGATCTAATGCACAATAAACCTTCGGGTCCTTCCCCTCCTCTCTCCCAGTGGCTCAGCACTGGCAGTAGTGTTCAGAAAATATGCCAAAGAGTTTGTGTGACTGACCCTGGAGGCAATCGCAAATCCTCTTTGAAAGTGAGGTTCTCCAAGAGGTTGATCTTTATCTGCTCAGCTTGCTTGACTTCTCAAGTGTACCTGCAATTTTAAGAGTGCAACGTGCTGGCTTCCCTCAGTCTATCCCCACCATGAAATTTCATCTTGCCTAACTTTAATTTTCTCTTTGAGCAGGGTGAATATTGCTACAGAGGTTCCTCTCTCTTCTCTGATTAGTGGGAGCTGAGTCCTCTTGCCTGAGCTCGGTGAATAGCTTCTCAATAGCTAAAGCTGCAGGGAGGTGAGAGCCTGGTCCCAGCAGCAGGCACGGGCCATTTCTCCCCCCACCGATGGGAGCAAGCACAGGTCACCCCACAGTCACACTCGGTGGCAGAGTGCAGGAGTCCTGACATCCCGCGCTCTGCTGTCCCTCCGTGGTCGTGCTCAGGATTTGAAATATCTCTGCATCTCTGTTTTCATACCTTTTGCTGGGATGGCTGGTGGCTGCTCCACTTTCTCTTTCTCTTTCTTTTTCTTTACCTTCTTGGGCTGTAGAGGGGACATGCTTGTCACACTGGTAACTGTCTCCCCTGAGCTGCAAAGCAGAGACCCACAGGTGAGGGAAAAGTGAAGGCAATGGAGGGAAAGACAAGTTTGCCCCAGTGAGTTCATGCAAATACGTCACCTTCCACATGTAAGAGTCCCTGCCCAACAACTTGGATTTTGACCTGGGGATATACTGAAAAACCTCTTACGGGGGTTGGAAATGCTCTGGGTCTTGTATTTTTTCAACCACACAGCCTGGATGAGAAACTCAGGAGTCTGATCTGTCCTGGCACAGAAAATGCAGAGTGTCAGGTTTAAACAAGACTCATTTCATAGCACGTGTTCCTTAAAAACATGTATGACCCCGCTGCTGCACCCAGGATGAGCTTGTACCTTTCTGTCCTCGAGGGCCAGAGGCACAGACAGGTTAGGTGACTTGCATAAGCTCACACGGAAAGCGTATGGCAAAGCAAAATCTTCGATGTGGTTTCTGGGCTAAGACCGGCTGAGGGGCCAGCAGGCCAGGAGAGCGTGCAGCATGCCTTCAGACAGCTCACAAACCCACATTTGAAAAAGCTAGCTTTTTAAAAGAGGCTGGTGTGCTCAGCGCATCTAAAATGGAGAAATTGTGCCCCTATCTCTAAACTCCGGCATTCTCCGGTGCATCCGTGCTGAAAAAGCATTAGTAGGTATGAGACAAGAGTACAAGCTGTATTGTAAACAGACTCCTGTCCAAGAAAGCTTCTGTGTTTGGACTATTACAGTTTAACATCCTCTAAGCCTGGGTTTTTTACCCTCAGCGTCTCCCAAAGTCTGAGGTAGTATATCCTGCTTTGAATATTTAGGGCTTGGATACGCAGTCAGGTTGCAGCGATTGTCACCGTGTGTCAGCTGAGCTGCGGTAACCGACTGTGCCGGTGCTCCTAGCTTGCAGCTAACAAGAAATAGAATTGTATGGGCTTAACTGGTAATGAAAGAAATCTTAACTTACAGCTGGGGTGGGAGGCGAGTGTATAGCAACTAGTGATGATGACTACGGTGGTGGAGGTGACTTGGTAAGCAGTTGCTGCTCAGATGCATCTGACCATGGGCTCGCCCTGGGAAAGATTAACGCAGTATGGTTGTGGGGACCTTTCTGTTCTGGGCTGGTGAGTTACACCACACAATGGGATCCAACCACGGTCTCCATAGTCATAACGCTGACAACACTGAATTCACTGAATTTTAAATCATTTGTCCCAAGTTGCTGTTCCTCTCCAGGTTCTTTTGCATAATGAAACATTCTCTTTATATTAATAGAATAAAATAGTCAAACTGGGCCAAAGTCTTAATGAAAGTTAAGATGTCTTTGCTATTGCCCACACAAGAATAACAAAATAACAGACATTATCATTTTACACAGCTGTAAATCCAAATGAATGTCACTACCATTGGTAAAATCACTCTGGATTTACACTTGCGTAGATTACAAAAAGCCTCTGGTTTGCTGATTTTCCTGAGTTCTGTTCCATGTACTCAGTCCAAAACATAGGGTTGCTGCCAAACTTTTTTTAAAGTGTTTAAAAGGTAAAATATTTTCATGATTTATAAATAAATCACATCAAATATGTAAACTGAGGGTTGTATTAAAATACACTTGTCTGCACTATTGTGAACCTATCCCACAACAATCATTTGTTTCTAAATTACTATCAAAACATGAAATTGTTTAAAACCAGCAGGAAATGAAACTCTCCTGCCTAGCTCCATTGCCCAAACACAGCAAACTGCAAAGAACAAAGAATACCAAAAAGGGGATGAGAATGATTTTGTAATGGTTTTTGTTTTAATAATCCAAGGTCATTAAGGCAGATATGTAGCTTAAAGAGACTATCATTCTGATACAGCTGCTTTAAGCACAATATATGAAAAGGCTTAGTGTCAATTCATTGCATTAGTTGTTATTCCTGCTTTGCCACTGAAAAAGTGAAGCTACAGAGAAATGTATTTGTAGCTTACACTTTTTTTTTTAAATGCCAGGGCCATACAGGGTTAACTAATTCTGGGAGATACAACAACCATACTTGCTGTCTTAGAACTGAGCTCCTCAAACCAAACAAGGAGGCTCAGAAAAGACTCCTTGGCTCCGAAACACTGCCTCTTTGTGAGCTCTATGTCTAAAAGGAAAGTTAGTTTTTTATCTCCAGCTCCTCCTCCAGCCTCCTGGCTTCTATTTCAACAGTGTCACATTGTGCATTTCTTGAAGGATCTAATGAGTTTTTAGAGAACAAGAAAAAGACAGGAGTTTGGGGAAAAAAACCTGTGGAAGGTGTCTAACAATCATGGCACCGGGACAGCAGTTTCCCTGGAGGTCATGGCTGGTATTTCTGGAACATACTGTCCCAAGAGCTGGCAAACTACTGCAATTTTCGGCTTTACTATCCTTATCAGAGTCAAGGATGTGGGGCTTTTCCTGTGGTTATATAGGTCAGCTATTCCCTCTTGTCTGCAGGGGAATGACAAAAAATTCACCCAAGCGAACTGGGAGCTGCTTTGATATTTTCCAGATAGGGGAGCTGTATGAGGAGGTGCCGGGGGGGACCGGGTACTTGGTTCTGGTTCAGCCTGGCAGAATTTGCTCCTACGCCATTAGATCGGCACCGTGGAACCAAGGCATGAGACGGACAGCTTTCTGAGGTGAACAGTTTTTTCACCTCAAATTATTTGTCTCCAGAAGAGCAGTCACTGAAGGACTGGAGAGTTCAGGCCAAAACAAATAAATAAAAAACAGAAAAAAGAATTCCTATTTTCAAAGCTACACCTCCTGGGGGTTTCTGGATCTGAAAACTGACAAAATGAGCTAATAACAAGGAAGATAATAAGAAGGAGGATATTTAAAGAAAAGAAAACCCCAGAAAATAGAATTAGGTGGTTTAGAAAACCCAAAATAACTGTACTTTTTAGTTAGGTATCTATTTTTAAAATGTGGGAAATAAATGGGTTTTGGTTAACTAATTTTTTTCCTTAATTTGTTATTGGTCAAGTAGTAAACCAAAATCCAAACATTTGCTTTGTTCTACTGAAGAAATCTGGATTTAATTTTCTTTTCTACCAAGGCCATTTTGTGAGACCTGGGGCAAATCACTTAGCCCTTTGTGCTTCAGATTCCAATTAAGTAAAAACACCATTATGATGTCAAGACATGAAATATTTTAAGATGCTTAGGTATTACTGCAGTGGGAGTACAGACATTTCTTAGACACCGGACTATTAATGTAATTTTGAAACTGGATTCTGCTCTGAGTTTGAAATATCACTAAGGGAGTTGGAGCTGAGCCTCTCTAATCAAGGCTGAGTTTTGCACAGTGTAGTCATTTTGACTGGCAGGAATCTCATACAAATTAGTTCATCGGTTTGGCCTAATGGATATTTAGGCACTGGGGTTTGGGTCTAAATGTGCTGAATTAAGTTCCAAGACAAGGAATGTGCAGCTGAAGAGAAGTGAGTTCAAAGGAATGAACGGTTTGTGTTTTGAGCAGAGGGTGGAAAATAAATGGTACCAAGTGTGAAACATAACAAAAATGATGATACTGGTAACACTTTCACAGCTATTTAATTTTAAAGCCCTGAAGTCAATGCACTTCAGACATGCATTTGTGGGATCAGGGCTTTCATTAGCGTACCTTGCCACGCTGAAATACATGAAACCTTATTTTTATCCATATAGAGTTATGCATTTCTTTCACCTCCGGAGACTCCGTTTTACAGTGAAGAAATTGTGTTGGCTTGTTTTCCCCCTGCTATTCAGCCTCCTGAGTTTAGTGTTTGCAGTAGTATCACTACCACATCATGTATTCCCAGAGAGGCAGATTCTGTATTACAAGTCTTTTTGTCTGACTGCCGTGCTCCATTTTTCCAGTCATCTTTTCAATCAGGTCTCATTTTTCTCCTCTTCTTGTGTTCTCTACCAATCTACTTTGATTTCCTCCCCCTCCCCCTTCTTTTTTTTGTTTTTGTAATTCCAACTTTGTCCCAGCAGCTAATAAAGAAGGGGAAAGAGAAAACATCCAGGGAAAAATGAAAACTGCTGAGCTGTCTCTGTAAATTTTTGGTGTGGTGCAATAGCTGGTCAGGGTCACAGAACAAAGATCTTTCCATGAATAACATGAAAGTTTCAGTTTGTACTGGCCTCTCCTGAACTCTGTTGCTTTGTTGTGACTTCACTTACATCCAAGTGTCGGTTAGATTGAATACAGCGATAATCCCATCAGAATGGGATTACGCTATTTGAGGGTCTAGGATATGCTATACTTGGCATTGAATCTCATAGTATCTAAAAAGATACTATGAGAAATAGTATCTGTGATACCCAGTGGCACTGGATTTAAGCTACAAGGCTAGAAACATGTTTTATGTCACTGAAAACAGGGAAACAGCTGTTCTTCTGTGTTGTTATGAGGAATCCCTCTTTAATCTTTTTTGTTTGTAAAATACTTGTGTCATTTTTTTTTACTGCAGTTCCAGAACAATTTCTATCTCAGGAAGATCATGCGATGGGAATCAGTTTTATCGCACCACACAATCAAAAACTTTTGGCAGCCAGTGGTATTTAAAGGGACAGTGATTAATGACTGCAGCAGAAGCAGAGTTTTTCCCATCACTTGGAGTCTTCAGCTGGGAATAGACTGCGGGCCTAGAAAATCTGCTTTGGAGCCCCACTCCCTGTTCCTGGGTGCGGGAATCACCTGGTAACATTGTGGTTTGTTTTATGTACATGGATGGTTTAAGTCATTACCATCTGGTGAGGTGTTGGGAAACCCTAGAAAGCCACACAGGATGAAAGCAGGCTTCTCCAGAAAGCAATTCAGAGCCTCAAGGAGAGGTTTGTCACGGAAGCACCTGCAGGACCTACAGCTAGATAGCCCAGGTAGATCTCCCTTATCATGCACAGCAGATGTTGGCTTGCAGGCACGTTCATGAGTCGCGGACCAGGGACTCTTTATCCTCCTGTAGGCATTTTGGAAAACATTACTCATCTTCTTCAGCATACATAGCAAAACAAAACCAGAACTGGTGCCTTGGGTTATAGTAAAGAGAAGTGTAATCTCCTACCTGTTCTGGGGGCATTTCACCAGGTAATGCTTCACTGTTAAAGAAAAAAAAAAAAGAAGGAAAATGTGGCTTCACACCAACACAGTTTATGAGTTACAAATGGGCACTGCAGATAGACCTGTGTTGTTGAGACTGTGGAGTTGCCAGGTTTTTACACTGGGGGAGCTGCTAATCGTCACCATACATTATATTGTGCATTAAAATGTAGTCTGACTTGAAGACATAGCTAGGCTTGGGAGAAGAGAATGTACCAAACACCACCAAGAATCTGCTGTGGAAGTGCTGGGCAACACACATTCCAGCGGTCAGCCCAGCCAAAAGACAGCTTGCTAAGGAAAAGCACAGCAGGCCAGTAATTTTACTTTGAAGACTTTTATTTCCCTTGTGGTGCCTCTATTTATTTCCAGAAGCCTGAAATAAACCATTCACCCACAGGAGCCACTGCTGTTCCTAATGTAAGTTAGGCTGTGGCCTCAGGCATAAAGGGATGTTCTCCTGGGATTGGATCAGAGGTCCAGTCCAGCCACTATCCTGTCTCTGACAGCTGTGTGTATGAGCTGTGTAAATCCTTCTGCTTCGTATTCCTTCAAATCAGCAGTCCTGAGCAAGGGCAGCTCCCCCCCCTGCACCTTTTTAGGAGCCAGGGTTATGAAGATGCTCTTTTGTGGCTTAGTGGCTTCTGTGCCCTGCCCAAGCTGTGCTGCGTGCTGAGTGCGGAGACATGCAGGTTAGGAGCCAGGTTATGAAGATGCTCTTTTGTGGCTTAGTGGCTTCTGTGCCCTGCCCAAGCTGTGCTGCGTGCTGAGTGCGGAGACATGCAGGCAGGAGGAGAGGCTCTGGATCTTCCGGTCGACTTACTGCCAACTTATTTCTCAGAAGGAAAAGAGGGTGCATCCCTGGGCCATGATGTGAAGTTGAATACAACATAGACACCCCCCCTCCCTTCACGTTCTCCATTCATTAAAAGGCCATGAAAACGAGACGAGCGCATTTACATGATTATGCCCCTCTCTACAGGAAAGTTTTCATATTTGGTCTTACCTAAATTCTCCCATTCTAAGGAAGCTATACAGCTCCTAGGGGGGTGCATTTTAGTCCTAAGGGAAGGGGAGCTGAGAGCACTAGGAACTGGGGCTAACACAGCGGCCATGTCTAAGCCAGCCAAGGCAGTGCTTCCATCTATCTGTCTGTACAGGAGAACAGCAGGCATAACCCTTCGGAAGTAAGGGGATGCTCATGTACACTGTTGACATGCTTTTGAGCATTTCTAGGTATGTGTTATTTTGTTTTGCCCTACAGTAAATACGCCAAGTCTTTGAACCAGGGATTGGGAAGAGCAGCCACTCCTGTAACAAATGGGCATAGGCTTCTACCACAGAGGGGTTGCCAGCTGCAGCCATTGCTACTTCCCACAGCACCCCATAGCTGCTCTGTGCTATGGGCCAGCCCCAGCTGCAGTGCCAGTCCAATCAAACCGAGGGAGCTCCTTTGGTGAGGAACTGGGTTCAGTATTACCCTTGTCATGTCAGAGCCCTGAGGTGAGCCAGGATCTGCTCAGGTTTCACAGACAGACACTCCAGAGGGATCATCTCCAGCTTCATCTGCTGCAAATCACAACTTTTAGTTCAGGTATGAGTTGCTCTTTGTCCCAGGCTGGGCTGTTCTTGTACAGGGTTGGGCAGAGTTTTCCCTCCCTCTTCTCCTTGCACTTACTTGGGTGTCTGCCTCCGCTCCCTGGGTGGGGTTGGGTTGGGTTGGGTTGAGTTAGGTTGGGTTGGGTTGTTGTGGGGCAGGGTGGGGTAGGGCAGGGCAGATGATCCTCCCTGTGGTATTAGGGCTGAGGAGTAGGAGAGTGGAGGGAGCTGTTGGTGTCCCTGTGACAGGGATGGGGTGACTGGAGAGGTTCAGGGAGAAGTCTTGATGGAAATTTGCCCAGCAAGGTGAGATAAGGAGATAGTTTTGGTTGTCCTGGGCCCTTGACCTAGCCTCAAGGGGAAGAGCAGAGCCAGACTTCTCTTGAAGGACCTCTGAGGAAGATCATGCGGCAACCACCTCACTGAAGGTGGAAGAAGGCTGTGCCTGGAGCCTGCCTGGAGACTTGGGGTGATGCAGAGGGAGGATTGCTTTGCTGTCCCTGTCTTTTCTCCTTTCCGCAAGGAAGGATGGACTTCATGATTTCACTGCAGGCTCTTTTCGCATGAATACTAGCATCTGCCTAGTCCAGTCCAGGATGGAGGTACAGAGTGCTGAGGACAGAGAGGAGGTAAGATAACGCTTTCTGAGGAGTGATGCCTTATTCTAACAGTCTGAATGAGAGAGCACTGCTGTTGGCTGACAGGGTGGGTATCTTGTGGTCAGACCCTAACCCCTGGAAGGTGTCTCTGGAGGGGGTAGAAGAGTGTTGAGGGAGGAGGGGGCTCTTTGTGCTCCATGCCCATATGGCTGAGTGGAAACAGTACCTCCCAGGGAACTGCTGGTACCTGAGGCAGAGGTTCAGGTCTGAGCCTGCTGCCATGGCCCAGGAGCTGTGGGGAGAAAAAGCAATATGGGGCTGGTGGAGATCGTGTCCATCACTGATGCTTCTTCCACTGCTGCTTCAGAAATTTTGATTCCCTGATGCTTGACTGGATACCGAGCCAATTAATGCAGCTTCAGAAAATACTCTGATCAGGTGGTCCTAGCTGAAAGACTTGCCTGAAAATCTTATCACTGTATACTGAGTGCCTTTCTGCTAAGCTTTATTCTGTTATATTTCCATTGAATCCATAAGTTTAATGCTGCCAGTGTTTACTGGATAATGTTAAAAATCTAAATAAAAATGTGGTGAAGCCTGCAATTATTCAGATATTAGGGTAGTGAAGAAAGGATTTAGCAGCTCAGAAGAAATTACTTTTTTCTTTGTTGTATATGCTTATTCTATTTTGTATTCTATATTATTTCTACATTTAACTGGTGTTGGTTCAATGTAAAGAGACCTTTTCTCCAAGCTGTTTGTATGCTTACACCAGCGTAAATCACCAAAAACAGAAGCAAAATCTAGCCCAATGTCGGCTCAAGAAAAAGCAGGATACATCAGTGTGTCTAATGCTTGTGGCTTCAGGATGACTCACCATGACCGACATACTTAAGTGTGGGTACTCCCTTGGCACAAAACCTTTGCCATCACTTAACAGGGTAGGAAGAATAACATTGATCTTGCTCCTTCCTCTTGGCAAACTGAGTTGTTGGGCTCAGTTAGAATCAGAGTTACTCTACTGAGCACGCTACTGGGAAGACGGAGCCACGGCCTGAAATGTGTTTGTGGTCAGGCAAGGACTTCTGTATACATCTATTTTGGGCTTACATATCTTCTCCCTCGTGTATCTGAGTCACTCATTCCTTCATGGTACGTGTGTGGTGCTGAAGAGGCAGCAAAGTCACGATTCTCTCCTGTCATTAACAGGACAAATCACCAACCAAACTCTCTTTGAAAGCTTCTGTTCAGAGATGGTCCTTAGGCTCTCCTCTAACGTGGTGGCTGCTAAGTGTGTTGGTATCTCATCCTCACAGCTTGTGTGAGGTCTCCAGATAAACCACTCAAACTAAAATGAAAGTAGAGCCTGCACTGGCTACTCCACAGATCTGAAATAGCACTTTGGATTACAATAGGGCTGCTTTCATGCAGGTTTAGCCTCTCTGAGAAACCCTCTCTGAGGAAGAGAAGAATGAAACAGTAATCCTTGATCTTGAAAGATTATTATGAAAATGCACATCTGAATGACAAAATGATGCTTTAGTTTCAAAGAACACTACAAAGGAGAGAGTGCTAATAACAACCCCCATTTTCTGAAGGATATTGGCAGCTAGTCAGGAAGGGAGAAGAAAACAGAACAGAAGACGACCGCTTTGAAAGCCCTCTAAACTTGTCTGTGGAAATGTCACTGATGCAAAATGTTAGCTAGATCTGGTCAGAATGCAATTTAATGATACTGCACTTGGTCTGCTTTGAAAGAAGTTCCAACAACCTTCAATTTATGTTTATGCAAAGCTGAAAATTTTTGAAAAGTCCAAAGCAAATTTAAAGTGAAATAGCTATTCAAAGGGAGCAAAATGCCTTTGTTCTAGTTTTGCTGGCAGAAATTATCTTTTCGACCAATAATTTTTTTTGTTTTTATTAAAATCAAGGCAAGGAGATATTTGTCTTCCCTGCATTTTCTGCATTCTCCTTCTCCCCCTCTCCCTCTTTGGTAAGGGCCTTGCAGTCAGCAAGAATGACATTTCACTCACCTGTGGATCTCCTCTTGTTCAGGAGTGACTGACAGAGAATGACAAGTGTAAAAAGGAGGACACTGATGATTCCTATTGAACACACAAAGACTGCATACAGGTACAGATCTGAAAGCCAAGCACAGGTAACAGTCAGTGTTGCAGCTGTATGCTTCATGCTTACAGGATAGAAAAAAGTTATGTCTACAAGACCTAAATAGACCCTGGCCCAAAAGAGTTAGGGTAACACTTCAGAGGTAATTTAACCCCCTTGAAACTTTCATACAGTATCCCGCTCAGTTTAAATTTGGTTGAAGTCTCCATAAATGCAAATAGGTGTAGTTATGAGGGCTTGCTTTCAGGAGGGAGGAGTGGGCTGGTTTTGGGTTTTTTTTTTTTCTTTTCTTTTTTCCTGTTTTTGGTGGGGCTTGGGCTGGTTTGGGGTTTTTTTCTCTTTTCTTTTTTCCTGTTTTTGGTGGGGCAACCAAAAACCAAAAGGACTTCAGTTGGATTATTTCCCAGTTCCAACTGCTGTACTGGTTTTTTTTAAAAAAAAAAAAAAAGAAAAGTGGCAGTGGGGGGAGTGCCGAGTGGCTGAGGAAGAAGGAAGAAAGTCTGTGATTGCTGCTTCTGGTTTGAATTTTTTTTTTTTTTTTTTAATTTTTCAATCTACTGCTTCAATCTCCCTTTATGGCTTTTGTTCAGGTGCCATAACACATTCCCACTGGAGCTGACAGGAGTTGTACCATGGCAGATCAAGACGGAGTATTTTGTTCAGAAGGAGAAGAAATCTTTAATGACTTATTTCTGCTTTTACTAGAACTTTAAATAGAGTACTCTAAGGATGCTCTACCCGTTAATGTCTTGAAATGTCCTTAGGGAGGTATATTGGCTTCTTTCCTGCTTCCCAGAGAGGAAACTAAGCCTCAGAGGTCAAGTGTACTTGTAGAAAATAGCCTTGCTGGAACTAGACCCCTGACCTGCAGTTCTGTGCTTCGTTCCCCTTACACAGCACAACAATATAGTTTGTAAATTGTGGTTTAAACAATAAGGGTCCCCACAGAATCAAGGCCAGCCTGCGAGCGAGCACTACTGCCTGGCAGGCAGCGCAGCAGAGTGGCTGCAAATGCCGTGCTGGTTCTTCACTGGCGCTCCGGATTGGGGCAGGAGGAGGAGGAGGGAATCCCAACTGCCTGCAAATTCTGGATTTCAGTCTCCTAGAACAGTTGTTCACTAATCTACACAGAAAATACTGCTTGCCTTGAAACTCAAGGGACCTTTAGGCTGCTCGTGCAGTGCAGAGCAAGTCTGGTGAGCAGTTTCTAAGGCTAGTGGGAGTGCAGATGCTTGGTACCTCTTCAGACACATTCAGCACCTTCCTGGATAAGGGGGTGTATTTGCAATGCATGATTAGCCAGGCATAGGTTATTTTCCCATTGACCATAACAAACGTATCAGAAACCGAAACTGGAGCCTTCCATTCTCTTTTCTCCAGCACCCCTTGTACTCTGTGGGATACTTTCTCAGGCAAGACCTGAGTTTGCACAGGAACTAGCAAAATTGGGCCTGATTGGGGCACTTTAGTTGTACTGTAGCACTGAACTAAAGTAGCATCTTGTATACAATCAGTAGCAGTTAGATGTATCTTTACCTTCAAAAAACTTCCAAGCTTCATGGTTTTTCTTGAAAGAGGGATCATCAGAAGATTTTGATGAAATCACTGAAAAAAACCAAAGAAGACATGACAAGAACTGCAAATGTGTGGCATAAAATGCTGGGACCTCTTGAAGAAATGTAGTTCTGCCTCAGACTTCACTGCACCAAGATCTTGCCTTATCTCACAGGATAGTTACCTTTCAATGAAACACTTGAATTATAAAACAGCATTATAAAAATGTCTTCCAGCAAATCTCATCTGGCTTGGCACCCCTCACGAGTGCTGTATGGCTTGTGAGGCTGCCTACCTGTTGTCATCTTATTCTGGGAAGATGCAATGTGTGGCTCTTCAATCGAAAGTTAAATGCAGTGAAGTACAGCAAGAGGATAGAAACGCACTTCAGAAGAGCCTAGGCCTTAGAACAGGGTGGCCATGTGCTTGTAAGGTCTGTAATGGCATTGTGGGGATTGTCTGAATATTCCAGGGGAAAAAACTGCTATTAATGCTGTATGTAGCTGGTTTTATTCTGAGTCTGTGTTCTCAGTTACCCAGAACTCGTACCTCTAGGGTTATAATTTTTGTTTCTGTCCCAAAACAGGCTACTTCTGAGAGAGAAGATGAACAGCTTTTACTCAAGAGAATGGGAATTTATTTTCCCTTGTAGTTATATATTAAGAAGGATTTTTAACACTGTAGTCTCTTTCTAAGTCTTGGAGGTTAAGGAAAAAAAAATAATTGGAAGAGCAGTAGCTTTACTGAAGGACACACCTCTGAAGGCTTCCTGAAAATTGACTTGGAGCCAGCCAGATTAGGCACAGCTTTTTTAAAAAAACGGGAAGTCATTCTAGCAATACTTGGCACTGAAGTAATCTCTGCCAATACGATAGTGTTTCCCCAGCTTCAGAACTGACTCTGTAGGCCCCTGATTTTGTCCAACTTGCCTTCCTTCCAAAGCCCTTGTGGATGTCCCTCGGCCTGTTGAACGGCCCTGCAATTCCTACAACAGCACCCAAATAACCCACTAAAGTGGGAGCACTGCTCATGAGATCTTTTTCTTCTTCCTTCCTTCAGAAGTTGGCTTCTATGCTGTGCCTTTTAAAGATACATGGATATGACACCTGCCTATCTGCAAAAAAGACACCCATGCATGCATGAACTTTCTGGAGCATGTCCAAATGCTTCAGAAAGTGCGTATCTGAGCTGGGAAGCAGAATGCATCTACTTACCCTCAGTGTCCTTGGCTTAGATGTAGGAACAGGTTAGCCTGAACATCTTAATTAATGTAAACTGCTCTGTCACTGCCGTATCAATGGTCATTGACTGTTGAGTGCAGAATAGCTTAAATTCTCAGCCGGAATAATTCCCCTGCCTATGGGTGGGTTTTTTTCCCTGAGAAGGAAGACTGCATGACCACAAGTTGTATCAGCTCACCTTTATATCCTAGAAAAAGGGCTGACTGCATGATTGTGTTCTAATTCAAGTAAGAGGGAAAATAGCTGCAGATTTTGCACAGAATTGCGCGCTCTGTTTCAGAAAGAGGAGCAGACTACAGAGCTCTGGGCAAATGGATGAATGTCAATGTCCTAACAGCTGTACAACCTAGTACTAGAATCCAAATGTTCTGACTGCTGGATCACTGTTCAAAACCCTCTCTGCTCTCCTCAGCCACATTGTTTATGCATGCTGACAATTTTTGATGACATCAGATTAGATGATCTCACTTATGATAATCCATGATTTTTTTCTGCTAGCAATCATTGCAATAGAATAGGAGGCTGGTGATGTCCCCCAGATTGCCAATGAGGTCTGAACATCCTTCTTACTGGAAAGGTAATTCATTAAGGAGTGTCCTGTAGGGATGTGAGGTGTGGGGCTAACTCAGTGGATATAGAACTGCTTTCAGGACTAATGAAATCTTCTGTTTAGTTGAGATGGGAAGCTCATCCTGAATATTTTAACAAATATACTCATTTGTTACATGAAAGCATCACACATGTAGATTTTTGGCAAGTATTTTAGAATACCTTCCCTGAAAAAAAGGGCTTTTGTTCATTTTGGGGAAAAAAAAATCTTGCATTCCTGTATCTTGCAACATTTTTACCATTAGAAAATGCCACATGCGACTAATATTTAATAGAATTCAGACTCTGTTCTGTGGGAAACTCTGACACATGAACTTCCTAACAAGACAGATTGTTGTGATCATCTCTACTTCTTTGTGTTGTCCATGCCAGTAGGATTATAGTCAGACTGCCTTATTTTCTATGTTTGTCCTCTTGCATATAGTCTCTTCTCTTGGATTGTAAACCATTTGGAACACGTATTGCTCTTCCTAAGAGATGTGCAGCACCTTGCATAGTGGGCTTGAGGGATTACCCAACTGTAAATGATGGTTTGGAGGTGCTGCATATTGTTCTGATAAGACTACTCACTATTTTGAGTTTTCTGATAGGAAGGCAGTGGGAGAACCATCTTTCTGACGTCTTTTTTTCCTCAAAAAAACTGTTTTCTGGTGTATTCTGTACTATAATGAAGATCATTAATTTGGTTTTAGACTAACATTGACCACACAAGCCCAGAAAAAGAACAGATGCCTTTGATAAGAAGATAGGGGAAGGGGAAAAGGTTCACCTTAGCTTAGAGGGAAGCTGTTGCGTGGCTGGAGTAGGAGACACTTTTTGGCAACATCAGGACATGGATTCCTCTTGGTTTTACTACCAAGATTTAACAGCAGCCTTTTTATAAATCCTATTTGATGTCTTGCATTCGCTACACCTAAAGGGGCAAACTGCAACAGTTCAAATTTCGGCTGGGCCTTCTGAAAACACAACGAAGCTGCTGTAGTTGACACAAGTCCATGAATGAAGACTGTAAAGATTCCATCCCCATCAGATGAGACTCCTTTTCTGAAAAAATGTATTCTGTCCCTAAAGGAGAAGCCAGATATGTAGCTAAACTTTTAACTGCCATCATTACATATTAAGGAACTGTAGCCTGCAACTCAATTGTTTTTCCACAACTCTGATATGTGTGTCTGTATAAATTTATGTGTTGCAAGAAAATGCATTTGCAACTTCTTAACGGCCTACACAAATTCACACCTGCAAACTTGCTAGCAAATAACAAAATCTGAATATAGGTTAATAGCAGTAGATAACTACAGACCCAGCCGTAATATCTGGTAAGGTCTTTTGCTTTGAATAGTGCTATGCTTGGTGGCTGACAAAGGCTATGTACTGAACTGCCCCAGGTTTTTTCTGCCTCAAGAGCAAGTCAGATTTTGAAGAAACAGAATGACTCTTTTCCATTCCCTCTGGAAATTTCTGTCTTACACAGTGACCTCCTCTTCCTGTGTGAACAAAAAAAAAAGGGACCTAGATGCTACTTCTGCATCCACTTGATCTGCAAGGTTGTGAGAAATTTGCCTGATGCTTTAGCATAAAGATACTATTTTGAATTTGGGCATAACTGCAGACACATTAACTGGAACAAAATGGTAGACAAGACAGCAACTGTGATTTGTTTGAATACTGTTACCTTATTTGATAAAGCACAAGCAGTACAATTTAAATATCAAAATACTTCAGGCAATTTGTATTGCTCCTTCTCTTGCATCTTGGATCTAACTGTAATATAAGCAAATTCCTTTGCAATAAAAAGTGTAACCAATCATAATATAAAATACAAAATGTGCTTGGAAGAAAATTTCCTTGAAAAGCCCAAGTGTTACCATTGGGGAAATTGGAGGCTTTATCACCACTCTGAAGAGAGTTACCTTCCCTCCCACGTGTAGCAAGTCCTGTACACTTACAGTGCATTAACTGAATGCTAGCTAAGGCGGTCCTTTTTTTCCAGTAAAGAGGCTTTTAGCAGTAAAACAGTTGACGTGGCATTTAAAGATATGTCATTTTTCAGACATCTTTTAGCATCTTTAATCTGGATTTAGACTTAGAATAAATACTCTTTCGGGGGGGCTGGGGGGTGGTGGTGGTGTCTGCCTCAGATCCCCACAGGGCGTATTGTCGGTGTCTTTAGTCTACAGGTGGGCTTGCCTTCCTCCCTTGTCTCGGGTTTCCTGCTCTGCTTTGGGTTACGTTTGAAGCAGAGAGAAGCAATACAGTTGACCGGACAGTGCGGGAAAGATGAAGTCATGAGTCTCAAATCCCCACCCTGATTATGTATTCATAAATCATGCTAAAAATCAGGGGGAAAAAATAGTATTTAAGGGCTGGACTGAAAAGTTACAGTTTTCCTTCTTTGCAATAACTAAATTGATCTGAACCCCACACTTTAGCTAGGAAGAGCAATGAGAAGTTTCTGTGTTATAGTTAGCAATAGCCTGAGCAGCTATGAAAGATGAAGAGTGGCTTTTTGTGAGGAGGGGTATGACAGATGGTCTGACAATATTTTATATTGCTTTTTCTTCTGCTGCCATTTACCTGTAACATGTCATTCCCTTTCCAAGCACTCCTGACAAATCCATATGTTTCACTACAGGCATTTAAGAAATTCCATCATTCAGTGAATGAGAAAACACTCTAAAATGCTGACCTGCCCTATGAAATGACATTATCACAGGAAAATCCTAAAAATGATTCTCCATCTGATTTTCTCTCTCTTTTTTTTTCCTTCCCCCCGCAAGCTTGCTACTTGTTCTGCACTCCTTGGGTATATCTATTGGTCTATTTTGCAAGTCCTTCATGCAAGAAACATGTTACTTGTTATCCACTCTATCTTTCAGTTTACTACTCTTGGTGACAGCTACCTGGTCTGGTGCAGAGGATTTGAGGGGAAGGGTCAGTATAGGGTAAGCCCCCAGCCGAAACAGTACTTTCCTCCCTCACTGCTTCTCTCTGTGTCTTGACACCAGACATGGCCCTCTCTAGCTCCCATCCCTCAAGTTATCCTCAGAATTTCTTCCCCAAAGCACTGGAAAAAGGTGTGGTCTGTCCTCTAGGAGACTCCGGGACTGTATGGTGGCCTCCTAGCCCTGCTTGTAGGCCTGCACGCTTCAGCCCTGGCCATCCATTTGAGGTGCTGTTGAAAGTAACAACACCTGGTATTTACTCTCGGCCTCTCCTCCTCTTCTCCCCCAGCACAGTGATTGAACCACTTGTTCTTTGTAGGTTGAGATGAGAGCCTTGGCTTCCCTTCCCCACACCAGTCGGCAGCTTTGCCCTTTTCCAAAGGTGAGAGGCTGAGGCAGTTGGGGTGATCAGTCCTGCTTGCCAGTTCCTTCTTGACAGTGGCTGAATCTCTCTTTTCAGCCAAATCTAGAGGGGTGAAGGAGGAAGAGATAGGGAGAGGAGGAGGAGAGCCAGTTCCTAGCCAAGTGCAGGAACAGCAGGGAAGAACGACTACTGAGCATGAAGTAAGCTAATGCGTGAAGTCTGTAGGGCTAAATCATGTATGCAATAAAGTTTCATTTCATATCCCTGTGTGGTTACAAGACTAACCACCGTGTCTTGGCTCCAGCCACACAACATGGGGACACTGCTTGTAAAACTTAATGCCCTCCGGAGATTAAGATGGCTGAGTTCAGGAGATGTTGGGCTCTAGTGTTTTTACTCCTCCCCATTCAAAAACAAAAGAGTGAAAACAGCAACAAAAATCAAACAAGAAACTGTTCTTTGAGCTGTGAAACTAATGAATTCTGTATCCCATACCCTAATGTCTCCCTTCTCCGCAACAACCTTAGTACCGGCCACCTCCTCCTGTGGTATGTCCAGGAGCCCCAATTACTGAACAAAAATCACAAGAAACTGTTCTTTGAGCTGTGAAACTAATGAATTCTGTATCCCATACCCTAATGTCTCCCTTCTCCGCAACAACCTTAGTACCGGCCACCTCCTCCTGTGGTATGTCCAGGAGCCCCAATTACTGACTGCGATGTGGAAGGTCACTGGGCACATGGCAGCTCAAGAACAATAATTACCTTTTTTGTTCTTACAACTTTCCTTCAGTGAGGAAGTTCATGCAGATCTTCTCTCCCTCCCCCCAGCCAAGTTCACATTACTTGTACAACCTTAATATCTTTAAGACCGTTATCTCATTAAAATCAGCCCATGGATTCAAAAGGGTGCAGACTAGTTGATAGTGTGATCATGTAGGCTTTGGTTTCTTTAGGATACCAGGTTATGGATTTCAGAGGACATTTGGCTGCAGGATTACATTTCTGACCCATGGTACTGATTGCTCTGGTGATTTGTATTTAGGAGACTAATGAACTTTGGTGACGTTTTCCTTTAAGTCCTGCTTCCCTGGTCTTCTGTGCAAAAGAAGCGTGGCTGATGCACACAGCTGGGGTCTGGGTGCTGGAGGGGTGGGCTGTTCCCTGGTAGAGAGAGGTAAGGGGTTGGGGTTCCAGTTTGGACTTGGGTCCTGCTCTGTCATTATTTATATTTCTGACTGTCTGCAACCAGGAAGCAGAGGAAATCCTGTATGAATGTCTTAGAGGTTTTCCAGACAAGTTTTGCATACCCTGTAAAACCATATAGTTTAGACTAAGATTTTCTTGCTGTTGTTTAAAATTGATCCATAGTGTTTGCTACTAATCTAAACAGAACTTCAGCTTTGGATCATTAGTGTCTTTCATCATTGTTAGTAATAATCAGCTAATTACATTATGTTAATGCCATGATTTCTCAAGGCAGATTTAAACATTGCTGGTCAACGTGAAGCTGCTCTTTATCTCTTGTTATATTGTGTTTTTCACATCTTTGCTCTCGTACTTCTGATAGATCAAAATGAAAGCTTGTGATACCCGAGAGCTATCCACGGGAGATCATACACTCACAAAGATTATTTTTTACTGTCACATTTGTCTCCCTGATGTGTGTATAATCCAAAAGTGATACAGAAACCTGAATGACTCCAGTGAAGTTGGCGTTGACAGAATGTGCTTTGGATTAAGACCACGTAAACGTGATCGAATCTATCTTGAAAAGGCCTGTAGTCAACAAAGTTCCCTCAGAGCAAAACTGGTTTCAGAGGAGACTTAGGGCCACTTTCCCCAAAACATAAGTTAGATAAGTGGGATTAGGGTTTCCCAACTACAGGAATAACCTTTGCAGTCTAAACACAACAATAAATTTAGCATCAACAGCAATGGCAGAAACTTCATGAAGTACAGTTTTCTCCCACAAGTTTTTCTGTGATTGCTGGATGAACATCTTGAATTTCTGGACCCATGGACCAAGCACTCACACTTGATTTTTGGCATTGTCTTTAGAGTTGGCTCTCTGGGAAATCAACTGTTCTGTTTATAAAACCACAAGCAGGGGGCTAGTTTGCCAGCTAGCACTAATGGCACAACTGCTGAGCTCAACCACTCCTTCAAAGGAGTCTGCTCTCTAAAAGCCAGTTTCACCCATCTCTGAAAGTGTGGGTGTGGTGGCGTTAGATTTGAGCTGACCCATCCCAAAGAGAAGGCCTGTTTTCAACTTGGTTCAAAACCCTCACTCGTTGCTGGTCATTTCTTTACCTGAAGTTCAATACCAGCAGGCTGGTCACTGCTTTTCTAGCTCTGCTTTCTGGCAACAAGTGGTATAAACAAAAGTGCAGAAGTGATACTAGAAATGCTACTTACCAACTGCTGCTAGACTAGAACTAAAATCAATGAAAACACCAAGAAAGACGCAAAACATAGATCTAAAATATAATGCTTCTCTTTCTGTCTGAACCACTGCACATTCTTCAGAAAATAAGTTAATTTGTCTCTGTTTCTGTCTCTCTCTATTTAAATAATAATGACATTTGTTTATTCCCACTAGCAAAGTTGTAGAGACCTGTAGCTGAATGTAAAGGAGTTTTAATTACCGCTATTCTGGTAAAAGGCAAAGGAAATAGACTATCTTCTACAGATCTACCTATCTTCTCACTTCTTCACATTTTATTATGGGCTGAATAATGTTTAAATTGTCATGTGTAAGTAAGGAAGTTGAGTATTAGGTTTTCTTCTCATATTCCCAGATAACACTTAAAAATAACCTAACTTCAAACGTCTTATGAATGAACCTGCAAAAAAAGAAAAAAGGGATCATGGGACAAGAAAAGTGATAGAATTGAAATCAGTAGTCTCTCACCTCTTATTTCAGTAGCTGCTGTGCCATTTGACCATGCTGTCCACTTATTCCTGTGTTTGCCAATTTCCTGAACTTTGCATATATAATGTCCTTGATCTGTTTGCTGAAGACTTAGAATGAGAAATTTGTACATAGTTCCATGTTTCTCTTTAAGAAGATGAAGCCTTTGCTTGTGGAAATGATGAGTATAATTTCCATAATACTGGACAGACCCAAACTTTGTCATTTTGACCATCAGATACTCCTGGGTAGGTGATGCAGCAAAGACCCACCGCACAGCCAGCAAATTGTCTGTCTTTCTTTTTTGAGAAATGTGGCAGTAAAGGGTAGCATTATCTCCCTCGGAGTATCGCACTGTTGGTCCCGGAGAGACTGTCACATTTAAAGCCTCACAAACATCTGCAAAGGAAAGAAAAGATGGTGAGAATCCTCTATACCAGCACAGAAGCACCATAATCTGTCCCAGCGTGCAAGTCCACAGCAGGTAAACTGATGGCATCTGTTCAGTGTGCAGCAATTTAATGAGCTTTTAGAACCTGACATCTTCTGTCTCTCTGTGAACGTTAAAGATGGTATGAGGCCCTCCTTCAGTGAGTCTGCTCTAGTATTCTTGCTGTCGCTAATTAATAAGATGGGGCTGAAGCGGACACCTTGCTGCTGTCATAGGCCCAACATCGCATAATCTTTTCATCATTCTGAATAAGCGTTAATCTAAACCTAGCTTGGCTCTAAAAGAGCCAAGAATGTCTTTTGGAAAGCTGTTCCGTGACCAGCTCTTCCGATGACTTGCATCCTTCTTAGGATATCCAGGCTAAATTGTTTCAATAGCCAGTTTATGCCCATTTGTTCCTGTGCCAACTTTAAGTTTAAATAGTGTTTTCTTCTCTAGCGCTTGCTTCCTGACTCCATATAGAAAGCAATTATCTGGTGTCTCAGCCTTTGCTTTGTTGAGCTAAAGAAGCCAAGCTCTGTTAGTCTCCTCTAGTGAAGTAGTGTCTCCACTTCCCTGTTCACCTTAGTAGCCCTTCTCTGCATTGGTGCCAGTTTAAATTTTGGTTTTGATTGTAATTATTTTATTTTTTTTTCATGTGGGTGACTGGAATTACAGACAGTGTCTGGAAAGCAGCTCCCCAATGTCCTGTGAAATAGTCACGGTACTTCCCAGATTTGACTGGGATATACCTTGCCTGGTATATCCCAGAATTATGTTGTCCTTTTTCACGATATTTTCACATGCGATTATATGCCAGTTTATAATTAAATAATATACTTGGGTCATTTCCCTTCTTTGTCATTTGTGGTTCAGTTCCTAGTGTATCAAAGAAATTCTTACTAATCCCCAAGTACGTGACTTTGCTTTACTAAGTTCTGCTCCACTTTTGTTACTTGGTCCTGAGTTTTTCCTACATGCTATCCCAATCTTATGCTAACTTGATAAGGTCACATAATTTCAACGTGCATGCTTCTGTCTACTTCTTTTAGACATCATTTGTGCAAACCTTACATGATACGGTTCCCTAGATGATCACTGAAAGACTACGAGCCTCCCTATATGCCCGTAACCAGCTCCTCACTTTACAGTTCCCTGTGGCCTCTGTTTTAAGTAATATTCTCCTTGTCATAATCAAATGGTCATCTCAAGTCTGGGTTAAATCTATCAGACTAGTCCTCCTGACTACAAATTCAATTTAATCTGACATTATTTGCATGACAAAATATAACATGAGATTATATTGGGACAAATGATTATTCCATTGTTCCATTCATTTCTGACTCGTTTTTCTGTTCTTCAGCAAGAACCTAGCTTAGACCAGTTGTTTGTCTCTCTGCTTTATTTCTAACTGTGGCCAGTATAGGTGAAGGTTGAAAGAAGTCCATAGCTGTTCATTAGAGGAAGATTTTTCTTTCCTGACCTAACTGATTTATGCTGGACTGATTTTCTGAGGCATGGGAATCAACACTCATTTTATTTCCTTCCTAATGTACATTAAGAATGTTCTTATTAGTCATATCAGAGACTGATCTATTTTTGACCAATGGTATATTGTGGCAATGTGTTCCCTAAATGACTTGTAATGTGTAATCTACCGGTCTGATGGCATCCACTAGAGAGAGAACCATATTTCAACAGTGAGCAAGCACTCCCCGGAATGCACTCTGCAAAGCATGAAATGTCCTCTAAAATGTGAATATTAAGCTTCCTGCTATGTGAATATACTGTACTCAAATACTAATGAGAATTGCATCTCTGGGAGAATGATTTTTTCATTTCTGGACACTTTTCTAGCACATCAGCTAGGAACATTTCAACAAAGGGGATGAGCGTTTTGGCAGACTCTTGTCTGACATCAGCTCCTGAAACACAAACATATATTTATCTTCAAAATAAGCAAGTAAAGTATTTCCATTCTATTTCTGAAGGAGTATTGGAGGCAGAGACACGAGTTTTATGGCCCCAGTGAAGCCGTGAAATGGAGTGGTGAATTGTATCACCTTACTTAAAGTAAATCCACTAAATTAAAGAAGTTACATTGCAGCTGTTTGAGAAGAACCCTCTGAAAATTAATAGTTTAATAATTATTATGGGTCATTTCAATAGAAAACTCTACTGAATGTTGTATTTTTTCCAAGTAGACATTGTTTTTTCTTTATGAAGGAGAAAATAAGTTGTATAAAGAAAGGTTGGGTTTTTTATTTCTTTAAGAAACTACAGCTAAGCATGGCCTAGATTATTGATATAATTATCTGTGGATGATGTTCATGTGTGCAATTCATGTAAGTGCCAAAGCAAGAGATTATTTTGGATTGTAGAAAGCACACAAGTGGAATAGGATATTGAAATTTAAAATTAAGGCTGAATACCACCAAAAGCTTTCCAGGCATGAAACTTCCGCTATTACTTGCTGGAGTTACCTGACCTTGGTGCTTTACAGGCAAATGTGACGATAAGATGGCTGCTTCTGCCATTGAAATAAGATTCAATTTTGAAGGTTGTGCTACTCAGTAAATAAGGAATAAGTTTAAGAATTTCAACACTTTTTGGGATTCTCATAATTACTTAGGCTGTAAATGTTTTAATAAATAATTTATAAAAATGTGGTTTGGGTAAATGAAAAACACAAACTTTTTCTACTGAAATTATGAACGTGTCGTGAAATCTGTAAAGAAAAACAATTATGTCATTTTCCTGACATGTGAACTTCTTGTTTGAAAAAGCTGGCTAGGATTAATTGTGGAATAGAGTCCCAAAATAAAAGGCAAAAGAATCATTGCTTAATTCGAAACTAGGCAGAACAGAGTGCCAAAAAGTACCCAAGAGAAAATACAGAGGAACTCAGATACGGTGACGATGGAAGCCTCTGCAAGAAGATAAAGCAGCATTGTACGTGGAGTCTCTGATCCCTTTCTGGCTGTTTACACTCATACAAACATTGGTATTTTATACCTAAGGCTTCTACTTTTCCTCTGAGGACATGCCTTTTTATAAGGAAATATCAAATTTTGCATCCTTCATGTTGTCTGATCAGTGGGAACCCATCTCCTTATCTTTCTTCTGTGGCTCCTATTGGTGTGGCTGTACAAGTGCGGCAATGGGGAGAGTTTTGGAAATTTCCTGATGCTTTTACAGTGATCTCATCTCATGTCGAACAGGGTCAGGTGATGCTTTATATAAAACAGAAAAACAGTGTCCATTTGACTGTATCCTCCCACTGCCATTGGAGCAGGAACAGTGGTGGATTTTGGAGGAAAGAGGTCATTTACCTCTTACGCGGACAGGAAAAGCCTCATTCAGGGCTCCCAGACACTAGTGGAAATGTTCCTCCTGTCTTTAGCAGGCACTGGATCAGCCCCAACATGAGGTTTACCCTTGTAATGGGCTACTTGCCAAGACAGGAGACTCCTCCACAACTTGAGAGCAGGCTTGTGTGCCAACAGAGCACTGAATTTATAGACTTCAGATTGCCTCTTCAAGTGAGGAATCACTGGTTTTCTCCTGCCTTCCCAGTATAGCATGGTGTAGCTGCTCAGGTGGAGCTCACCACAAGAGTTTTAGTCTTGCTTCTGCTTGGAAAGAGAAACTAGTTGTAGAAAAGGGGAGGAGAGTGAGTCAAAGACTTGAGGATTCCTTTGCAGTGCGCTTAATCATCAAACACGTCTCTCCTACTTGCCACCAGCTCACTTAGTTGCCCCCATCCCGACGCCTTAGCTGTTTGTTTCTTTGGTACCCTCCACCTGCACGTCTGACTAGCCTGTTGGGAGTCAGGGAAGGTTACTGCTGACTAAACTCTGTTTTGAAAAATCCTATTTTGAAAATAGTCTACTTCTGCTTACACCAGTTCAATTCCAAGTACTAGCTAGGTTTGGACTTTGTTGTCTGCCGTATTACATAGCAAAACACTTTCACGGCACTGTCAGGAGTAACAAATTATACTTTTAGCAGCCAGAAACCTGTCTGTGCCAGGGCTGTCCCCCCTGTCTGTGCTGGAACAGTAGCAGAGGACCCACAGTCGCCGCTGGGTCCTTACATTTGGTGAGCAGTTTCAGTGTGGCTGTGTTTTTGTGGAAGAACCCCAGCTACTTCAGTGGAGATACTCACGAGTTGAGTTGCTCCTGTGCACTACCGCTCACAGTCCAGGTTTAGTGTTATATATAGGCCCCTCTTCCTTCCTCCATGGAGGCTCACAGGCAGAATCTACAACGCACCCTTCAGGGATGAGAGGACTTTTTTCCTCAGCCCCTGCTGATAGCTAAGGGACTAGAGAGGCATGCCATCAGGGTAGTTACCTTCTCATCTCGGATTTGCATGATCAGAGGCATATGGGATGGCTTTTATCCCTGTTGTAGTTTGTTCTGTGAAACAATGTTACTGTCAAAGCCTGCTTTATTTTGACTTCTCTACAATTAAAAAGGAAAAAGAGCAGATGAGCCAGGAAGAAGCAAAGCTCTTTGTTTAAATGAAAATAATTAGGAGCTGGCTAGCAAGATCACCAAAAGCAACCAGCTGTTTTCAGTTGAACAGATCTGTCTGCAAATTTCACAGGTCAGAGGCTCTTTCTCTGAGAAAGCTTCTGCAGTGACTAAAGATGGACTTGAACCAAACCTCTGCCTCCACCATCTCCTGCCCTTTTGAGGTGAAGATCCAAACCCAGCTCTTTTATTATCCTTGAATGAGCAGGGCTTCCCCACCCCCAACCCTCACTGCACCTTGAAGTTCAGATCCGGACTCTGTGTCCATTTTGCAGCTTTAGGACACCACGCTGGCCAATGCACCTTTGATTTTGGAGGCAGAAAGGTCTTGAGTGGGGGAGGCGTTTTACAAGTGACCTACGGGTTCCGTTTCCACTGGTTGCCTACAGGATCTAGGCACCCGTGGAAAAAGCAATGCCAAATCTCCCTTTGCCTCAACTTTGCCTGCAGTTCCTCGGTGCAGCTAAACATTGTCCCGCCTGGCACAGAAGGTGGCAGAGGACACATTTCCATAAACTTCTGCACGGGAAGGTTTTTTTTTTTTGTGAAAACACAGTTGCGGGTCAGGTCGCTGTGCAGAAGCGCTGCTCCCGGGAGCCGGGAGCCCGGAAAGGCAGCGGCAGAGCGGGGCCAGGGACCACCCCGGGGCGGGGGGCGGCGGGGGAGGACCCGGCCGG
>NW_008795129.1:6464262-6486361 GCF_000699145.1 Aptenodytes forsteri
ACCGGGTCCCGTCCCTTCCCTCTCTGCCGAGCTGCCTCCCTCCTCTCCTGCCCGGCCTCTCGCCTCCTCCCCGCCCGGTCCTCCCTTCTCCCCTTGCCTTTCATCTCCTCCCCTTTCTCCTCCTTTTTTTCCGCTTTCTTCCTTCCCTCCCTACTTCTCTGCTCTTCCCACCGTCCTGCCCCCTATTCAACTCTCCTCCTCTTTTTCTCGCCTTCTTTCCTTTTCTTTTCTCCCCACCGAGCTCAGGCCTGTGGGGTGGCACAAGGGCTAGATAGGGCTGCTCCACCTGTAGTCTCGGAGATCTCCCCTGTGCACACACCCCCTGCCCAAAGGACAGGGGTCTGTGCAGCTGGTAAGCGGAAAGCTCCCCTCTCTGAGCACAGAAAGCCTCTTCGCGAGCGGGTGAGACAGCCTGGCAGCTAGGGACTGTGGGGCAGGGACGGGGAAGGCTGTGTTATGCATCCTCTTGGCTTTCCTGGAGGTGTTTGAAATTTTGCAGGCCCTCATGCCCATTCCCCTCATCCCACTCCTTAACTGGAACCGGACCGCCATTTCCACGCAGTACTAGTTAATGGCTGTCTCCCTTTCTGTGGGCCCTGCTGGTGGCAGCCTGGGGACAAGGAGGTCTAGCAGGCAGGACTGGCCCTTCAGCAGGCATGGGGATGGATGCTGTAGGCTGTTTGGATACCCCTGCTAGGACATTACACACGGTGCTCTGGTGTTGGGAGGATTTTGCCCTCTGCTGTGGCAGCACAACTACTGACCACTGACATTCACTCTCTCTCTAAAAAAGTCCTAAATTAATGGTTATAGCAGCTTAAGGTGCATCACCCCAAGGTTACTGTGCTTGTTTTGCCAACTACTATACTTCTAGGCCAGAAAGGACAAGGGAAGTTGGCACCTGGCCATCCACTCCTGCCCTTCCCCTTTGCTCCTTTTGAAAGTGTTTATCATTTGAAAGCCCACAAATCTCCAGAGACGTGGGCTTAATAATCCTTCTACCAGCCGGTATGATGGGTTATGCCTGATTTTAGTATTCACATTGCGTGAAGTGTGGATGATACAAACACTTTGGCATTCCTGCTTCTCTGGATAGGACAATTAGACTGATTTAGCTACTCCACCCCTCTCCTAATAATCACTTAGGCAGGATAATACATGTCTGCTTTTAAGCATCACAGAAAATTTAGTATGTGCTTCATCTGATCCTTACGAGACTGAACACTTCCTTTAATATCATGCAATTCATTTACTTCAGGGACAGACTTTTGTGTCCGTACAGCAAACACTCCTCGCAAGAGAATGACAGGTCTGGATTATACACAGAACAATCAGCAGACCTGAGGAAACAGAGGGAGTTGTTAGAAGTTGTACTGCCTGGGGAACTAATTAATATTTGTAGATTCGAGTCTACTCCTTTAACATAGCAAAGGGAAATCCTATCAAAGAGATAAGCTAATTCAAAAAGAAACAGACAAATTCACAAAAAACTGTACCAGCAATTATTTAATTTGATGGTCCTGATGGAAGCTCCAGCTCAGGAAATCCTTGGACTGCTGGTTGAGAGGGAAACCAGGGATGACTGATTTTGCATACTCTTTTCCAAAGCATTTGCTGCTTGCCATTGTTGGAGAAAAGATATTAGGCTGGATGGACATTTTAGACCTTCTCGTATAATTCTGTTAGGCTCAGTCATGCCTCACTCCATGTCTTTCATAAATTCCTTCAGTCTACTAATCCTTTAATAGTGTGTACAAAATACTGATGTAAAGATATCAATAAGGACTCCCTAAGTTCTCATGAGTGCCTGGACCCTACAGAGCTTAAGGATGCACTATGAGAATCAGTATCAACATTTGCCATTGTTTATCAACCATCCCAGTTACCAATGGCACTAACAGTTCCTTAAATTGCATCAAGAACTCTAATGAGCTTTGGGACAGAGCTAGATGGATCAATTGGTGAGAAGGCTTCATACGATATATTTGCCTGTGATAGAAAATAGATAGAAGAAGAAGAGTCAGAGGCCCGTCTGGGCTTCTCCAGTCTCATGTGCCTGCCAGTTTACTGAAAACATATTCTTTCTGTTTTGCAGCTTGTGATCTCTCTACCTTTGACAGTTCCCTGTGTGTTGTGGGTTCTCTCTTTTGTGTAGAATTGTTTAGTTCATTTCTCCCCCACTGAAAGATCTTCATTAACACAAGAACATGAAAAGTGCTTCTTATTCTTAAACGGACATTTCTTTTAAATTTCAGAATCTACTTTTAAAAGTGGTTTAGGCTGAAAGTCTTTTATAATTGTCATTGCGTAAATAAGCTTAGGTAATGCTGCCCTTTTAGGTTTTTTACCAAGGGAGAGCTTTTCTTTGCCCAGCTAGGAACAGGACCCATAATCTTTTATGCATGGATCTCTCTCTTTTGCCACTAACATGTACCACCAGCAGCATTCGTTAGGCAACCCAGCACCTAACATACCTAAATAAATCTACATTTTACCAATATCTTGGGAGATACTCATGAGCCAGACAGCACTAGTCAGGCTAGTGAGCTGTGGAGAAACGTAGACTGCTGACCTCCCATCTTCTCAGATTTGCTGCTGACTTGTTGGATGATTTTACGCAAATCAGTTCCAGCCTCTGGGCTGCAGCTGGGTGATCTGTAACCTTCCTTTGTGCCTGGATTGGAAGGGTTTGCTAATGGAGCTGGGGCAACCTGCATGAAAGGTTGCAATTATGTGGTTTGCATTATTTCACTGTTAAAATCTTTCATCCCTTCAACCCATTTGTAGCAGCTGAGATGTTTCTGCTTTTGTAAAATCTTTATTCAAGCTTGTTGATGCCTCTTACCTGATACCATCACAGCTTACCCCTGCACCAAAAATCCCAGAGGCCAAATGAACAGGCAGTACAATTCCCTTTTTCTCTTTCACCCACAGGCCAGGCACACAGCTCTGTAAGCCAGTGCACCTCTCTTAGCTTCTCTGGAAGTGTGCTGACGCACGTGAGCGGAGCCTCTGACCCGCAGGATATGGCTTTCTCAGCTTTGGCAGCACCTACGTGGCCTCGTTTCCTGCCGGAACGGGTCTGCTCTGACGTGGAAAGTGCCTACTCAGCACTCTGATGCAGCTGACACAGCTCAGACTGCCTTTTTGCGCAGAGCTTGGAGCTCCTCGCTCCCTGGGGACAGTGTTATTGAAATCATCAGCCTCAGTCACTCTGGGTGAGACCTGCTGTGCAAATCCCCTTTGCCTCCTTGCAAAGGCACATCTATCAGGAGAACGGGTCTGCTCTGACGCGGAAAGTGCCTACTCAGCACTCTGATGCAGCTGACACAGCTCAGACTGCCTTTTTGCGCAGAGCTTGGAGCTCCTCGCTCCCTGGGGACAGTGTTATTGAAATCATCAGCCTCAGTCACTCTGGGTGAGACCTGCTGTGCAAATCCCCTTTGCCTCCTTGCAAAGGCACATCTATCAGGAGAGGTAACCACAGCCTCTTGGCTTTCATTGTCCTGTCCTCCCTCCCTGGCTGCTATTCTTAACCTGCCTTCTTCTATTAAAAGGTCTTACTAATGTCCCCAAATCTGTCTCCAAAAACTCCTGCAGGATTCCTGTGAGCAGAATTGTGGCTTACCTTTGTAGCAATATTGCAGTGCAACGGAGGGATAGAGTAGCATCCACTGCCACTCACACAGGGCTGCTCTGGCTGTGCTCTAGCACTGGCAGAAATGTCTCCACGAGGCTGCAGAGACTCTCACCATGGGTAGATGGACTTGGGGTGGGCTGATTGCCTGCTTTCTTACCTGATACATTGTTAAGGAGAGTTATGCTTGTTCTGAGTGATGTATGTGAGTTTGCTACCCACTTGCAGCAATAAACTGTCTCTCTGAACGTCTCTTCTTTACCTGGACTGATCAGGGCACCTACAGTTTATTGTCCTCCTGCACCTCATCCAGGCAGCATGCAAAGATGCTACCTGCCTGCCTGAACCTTATGGAGACATGAGTTATGGCCAGGTCTTCTTCAGAATCCAGCAGCTCGTAGCTCCCATGATCCAAGGAATCTTAATTGCAAATGAATATTCAGTGATTAGAGATGGATAAAATCCAAACTGATTCAGTGTTGCCAAGCATGGAGGGAGTTTGGGTCTGTAGCCAAACTTTCCCATCTCTTTAATGGGCCAAATTAACTTTGAACTGTAACAATCCAGAGCTTCTGAACAACATGGCTTAGGATTAAAAACTCTACCCTGGTATTTTTCCATGGCTATTTTGTGGACTGGTGTGTGGGAAATACTGTTTTGTGGATCCAGCTCCACGTCAATGGGACAGACACTACATAAGAGCTTCCAAAATGTAAGCATCATGCTTTTTAGGCCTCTGGATGTTAAGCAGTGTTTACACTGTGTTTGGGGCTTTGATGCTGGTTTACTTGTTGCCATTTATTTCTGACTAATTGGCAAGTTGCTAGATAGGGTGATGTTGTTACTGAAGTTCTCCTTTCCCCCAGTGCAAGGTGTCCTTCCTCTGCTCTTTTTTCCCTTTTCTTTTAGGGTTATGAATGATACTGATGTATCTGGATAGGATCAAATCTTTTGTGTGGTGCAGCCATATTTTCCTGGATAGTTGCAATCCTTCATAGTGATGCTATAACATGTATTTTTCCCTTTTCTCTTTCTTCAAATGAGAGCACATATTTTAGTTCAGGAAACTTGCTTTTGTTACTACTTTTATGATTATGTTCGGGACTGCATAAAAGCACAGGGGATTTATTATGTTTTTCTTAGCTCTTGCTTCAAGTTTGATCATTCTAATTTGCATCTAATCCTGAAAAAATGAGATTTGTGGATGTTTTGCAAGAGTGTTTAGAGCCTCTGTCATATGTACTTTCTGCATCCTTAGGTGTGTGCAAGAGTTGAAACCTGATTAAGTCTTACTGTGCATCGTCATGCACAAAGACATAGTCTCAGCTTCATATAGTGGTACATAGCGTCATTTGAGGACCATTAAAAAGGCCATTGCAGTTCCAGTTCTGTTCTCTGAAGACATTAAAATGTCACTTTTAGCTGTCCTTATTTCTGGCAGTAGGTGAGCAAATGTCATGCTAAGATGGATTTCAAAGTCTTCTCAGTGCATTAATATGTTCTGACTATCCATTCTCATTAGGTGCCTGTCCCAGCTAAAACATTACTGACAGTACTTTGCTCTGAGCTACCCACCGTAAGCCTGCTGACCCCACTCTGCCCAGCTCAGAGAGGGCATTGACTCCAGAACCACAGGGTCGGTGACAGTTGCCCTGACAATGCACCGTGCTATCCCCCGTTTTAGCTTGCCTACCTCCCCAAATAAGTGTTACAGCCAGGTTTGGGGAAGTGCAAGGCTCTCCTGAAGACTGCAGGGACATGGTTTACCTGTGAAGTCTCCTGTCTCATGGAATTCGGTCTGTGCTTTCCACACAACCTGTGCTGACACCATATTTAAAACTTTGTGTCCATAATTTGTCTCTGGATCTTCAGTCTAAGAGACGTCCCACTGCCTCTGTGTCAACGAGGGATATAAGAATGACTCTAGTAGCAAAGAGCAATGATCCATCTAGCTCAGTGCCCTCTTTCTGACTGTGGCTGATAGCAAATAGTTCAAGAAGTGTAGTATGGGCAGGGCAAACACACAATACTGTGTTCCCAGGAGACTTTTCCACCTTCGTATGGTTTGCAGCACTCGCTGTCTCAGCAAGACATTGTGTCTCAGACCCTCACTGATCAGACCCAACCACACTGTGTGCTCCTTTGTCACTTTGTTCTGGGCTGAAGAGACAGAAGTTTGCCAGCGTATCCCTCCTCCCTGGTCAGGGTGACTCCATGGCTCCCACGGTACTGGATGTGGCCCTGATAAGAATAAAGCCTGGTGGTTACAGAGGGAAAACTTTCTGAGGTGAAGCAGATCATGAAAGAATCACTGAACCTGCACGGGGACACTCAAACAGCCACTGCTTTCAACTGGCGCTACATGGCTCATGAAAAGTCAGAGCACAAAAGCAGTGAACTAATATCAGAAGGTATAATGTACTTGTCTAGCATGTCTGGTTATGTTTGGATTTATTGTCTTAAGTTTTCAAGCATTTCTTCAACAAATTTCCCAAATTAACAAATTTAGCCTGCGTGTGTCTTAAGAATAAAGACTTCCACATAAATTCCTTAGGCTTACCTGCTTCTGCTCAGGCCAGAAATATCACAAGAAATGTAGCCCTTGCCTGCACTTGGTATTTCTGATCTGGCCTTATCCAGCCACATGGATTGAGGAGAAAGATGGAGGTAGTGTCCAAGCACAGAAATGAATGGTTGTGGAATGCAGGGTTTGGAGGAAGGTGAATTAAGGTGAAGAGGTGGATGAGATATGAACCAAAACTGCTCCTAACTGATATTACATGCTTTTTTCCTATGCATTAGTTATTATTCCTACCTGCAGAGCTACAATACATGTAAAACCTGCCTTTTCCAGGAACTCTGTTTGGAAAATTGACTGTGAAGCTTGTACTAATTCTGCTATCTAACAAGTGGAACCAAATTATTATCTGCACTTTAGAAATTGCTAACTCACCTTTGGAAAGAGCTGAAGTTTATGGCTGGAAAACAACTACAAACTTGAAAAAACATATGCACCAACTGGAAAGACCCTAGAGGAGAGCCCAGCAAGGAAGATCACAGCTCTAGAAAACGTGGCCTGCAAGGAAACACTGAAAAGCTGGGATTGCTCAGTGAGGCCTGGGAAGCATAATAAATCTCCAGGTATTGTAAGGCTCTTGCAAAGGGGGGGAATAAACAACCACCCGTGTCCGCTGACAGTAGAATGAGAAACTGCAGATCTAAATTGCAGGAAACAAGATTAGATATTAGAAAATGCTTTCTAACCATGAGGTTAGTTAAGGGCTGGAATAGGGAGGTGAGGGGGCCCTCATTATGAGAGGTTTTTAAATATAGATTAGACAAATGTTTGTCAGAAATGGTCTGAGTATACCTGGTCAGCTTTTCAGAAGGATGTTAGACTAAATGAGATCTGAAGAGCTCTTCTAGCCTTATTTTCTTTGATACTGTTTTATGCTCTCTGTATGTTGTCGCCCTTAGTAGATATACTAAATCCTTGAACACACCACAGAAAAGATATTTAAGCTCTTCACATCCCAAGGAATAACAACATTTTGTCTCTGTCCTACTTTGTCCTACTCAGACATAGCATCTTGTCCTCTTATCTCCATTTTCTACCATGTCCCCCAAGACGTTCTTCTGTTTCTGCTTTTCTTAAGTTCGGATAATAAATCCTGCGTCTCTGTGTTTTGCATTTTTTTAAAACATTCCAGGCTGGAAACAAAGTACCCACACACGTACCCACAGCGCAGAGTTTGTTGTCAGAAAAGCAGGGAATCCTTCCCTAACCTCAGGAATGTCCCTGGAAGACGTGCTTGCCTTTTGCTCTGTTGTCAGGAATGGTGTTGCTACACTTTGGCAGCCGCTAACTTTGAAACAGACTCTTTAAACTTAAAAACAGAAGTAAAAACCTACTGTTTCTTAAGGAATTGTCTCAGTAAAGATCTTTACCAGAGACAGGTTAATCAGTAAGCTCCAGTCAAATTTTGTATGCTATATAGGGTTGAGTAGTGGTCAAACTTGGACCTCTGAACTTCAGGAGGAGTTATGGATGAGACAAGTGGTTACATTTCCTGCTGAGCATGAAATAATGAACAAATATCCATCCAAATATCCAGCAGGTCCATGAGCTGCTTAAAAAGTTACCTCACTTGTGTTTCTAAGATGATCTCTCTGAAGAATTTTTGGCACAGCTTTGAATAAACAAAATATTCGACTTTCATGTCCTTCAAATATTGAATATTTTTAGGATATATTCTCTTTCATGTTGTAAATGAGGACATATAGTATCTGCCTTTAAGTGAAAAATAGGCTGATAATACAGCAAGTTAAAGGCATCTTCTTTGCAAAGCTGTCAGGTGCTGAATATTGTGTGTTCTTCACCTTCTTTCCTTTAAACATAAGGAGCAAAAGAAATGCTTTATCTGTTCTTTTTTAAAGTACAGAAGTTCAGGTGTCATTTGTTAAATGATTCTTTGCAGAGAATATGAGAGAAGCCACATCTTGCATACCGAACATACCGTATGCTTGGATGCATCCTTTAACCAAACATAGACATTTTTCTTAGCAGTGTTGTGGCCACGTGGATAAGATGTAGGGTTGCCATATCACAAAACTAGCTTGTATTTCTTCTCTTTGAAAAGTAACCTTGTATAAACTCTCAATTTTGCACTACTTATTAAAAAAAAAGCATCTGAACTTTTTTTCCTGCATTCCTCTCCTTACACGAGAAGGCAATAGACAAAGTTCCTCGTGTATCTCCTAAAGCAGGGAGAAGATGACTGCTTCAACAGCGGGCCTTAGAAAGGCACCAAATTATTTGCACTGTTTGATGGAAGAGGGAAGGTCCTGACCCATTAAAATTAGTGATTTTGGTGTGGTGAAGTAGCAGACAGATCCCTTTTGGCTTTGTCCCATCTGATTTGCTGGCTCCATGGCTACGTGGAACAATAGTCTGTGCAGGGCAGCAGGGACGTGGGCAGAATTACAAGTGAGCATCCATGAAATTCCTCTGTGCAAGTACAAAAAGGGTTTTCCCTCTGCACTTTCTAAATGACAGAAAACCTGTATGAATGATTCTCTGACTCGGGCAAGACAGCTTTGAACTCAGGACTGTCCCCTGGAAACATGACAAATTATTTTTCCCACCTATGAAGGTATTAAAAGTTTATTGTGTTGATTTTAAGTCGGTTGTTGGCAAAGTTCCCTGTTTCTTTTTTTCAAATGGGTGACTAATATTTGCTCCATTTGGGGGAAAAAAAACCCCGATCTCCTGGTGGAGAGCCTATGCATAGAATATTTCTACTCTGATAGTTAAAGTCTGACAAAATATTAATAATAGGAGCAGAGGGTTATGATGGGGATTGGTGATGGAGAGTGCCAATAAGCAGTGGCTGAGTGCAACGGCAGAGGCGGTACAGCAATGTGAACATTAAAATGTGAAATTTTAAAAAAGTCAGATACGAAAAACTTTGGGGAAATTGCCGGCAAAGGTTACAACAGCAATGCTGAGAGCAGCAGCAGAGCTGACACAAGTCAGTTTATACCGACAGGCCAGTTATCCATGGCTTCATGTCTCTGCTGAATCTCAGTAGTTGCAGCAGGATGCGGGCTTTTCCTGCCACTTTGGGATTTGTTGGACAGCAGCTAGGAAAGAAGGGTGTTATTTACTGATTTGCCACCATGGTGATTTACTACATCCTTGAGAAGATGGTCCATGACAATTCTTCATCCATTTTTTATTTTTGGGATCTATCAGGAGAAAATGGAAGGGGGGGTGTCAGAGGGTGAAGTTTGTGATACCAAGATCAGTGCATCGCTTTTAGGTGTAGCACTTCAGGCTTTCCAAAATGATCCTCCCTCGGTCAGGGGAAAGATCACTCCATAGGCATAGTCAATACCTCTCTGTTGCATTTTATGGGTCTGTGGAATTATATTTAGAAAAGCAATGTTATTACTTGGAGCAACAATTTTACCAAAAATGTATGTTGTCCACAGCAGACGTTGAGCAAAGGCCTTCCAGCTGGGAGCGTTATTGCTAAAGGGTGTAAACTGGGTGTCCCACACTTGGGGTTCACTTCACCAGGCCGATGGAGGGGCTCAAAGGTTTGTGTGTGCCTGAGTGGCTATGCAGAGACCCAAATAGAAAATGGGAGGACTCAGCTCCTTCTCTGGGACTCAGAACAGACGTCATCCTGATCTTTTAGAGAAGTCTGTATCTGAACCTAGGTAACCTCTAAAATTGAATAGGATAGGTGGGTGAAAGCATCTAAATTCTGCCTGAATGGCACATGAGGTATATTAGTACCTTGTTGAATGTCTGCTGGTGATTCTGCTCTTGAAGTCTGATTTATTATTTTTTTTATACAGGCTCCTCTCTGACTGTCAGTGCAAAGGCAGTCAACAATCTGACTGAAAAGAAAAGCTAGCCATGCAGCAAATGACCACAGTGCTAAATGACCATAATACAAGCCATGGCATATGCAAGTAATTTTCAAAAAGGAGTGTATTTGGACATTGCTCTAAAGAAAAAAGATTGTAGGGGTAAAAAGGGAAGCAGGATACTATCTTTTAAACATAATAGCACACAATGCAGGCTCCAAAATGTTCTGTAATTGTTTGTGGTATAGCCTCAGGGTAGGGAAGTATTATCATTAAAAAGAAGTAATCTGAGTGAGGCTGGAGATCATAACATTTTGCTTACCAGTTGCAAATGCATACCGTCAAAACACAGGTTTCCGATAATACACAGAGACTTTCTCTGCTTCTTTTGATCTGTTAGCATGTAACAAATATACTTTCCTTCTCCAACACTGAACTTAGGAAAGTAAATAAAATCAAAATCATACTTAAAGCACTGACTCACAGAAAACATTATGCTTATACATATGTCTAAGGCATATGTTATATTAGTCATTATAATTAAAATAATACACACATCTGTTTTACGATGAAATGTGAGTAATGTGCCACTAATTACTAACATCTGTAGTTCTTTCTAGCTATGATATTTCCATTTTTAAATGCTGCACATTCTGTGGATTAATAAAATGTGCAAAAGCACACTTAAAATTTATATTTAAAAATTATAATACCCTGAGCCGTACTTTGATTTCGCTTATATCAGCACATGTTGTCAGGGACTTCCTGGCTTTCCATGAGTTGTCTGTTTTGCCCCCTACAGCAACCAGAACAGATGTTCAACAGCTGGACTGGTACTTCTTCCCTGTGTTCCCAGAGAAACGGGCCTAAGCTTGCCTCCTTTTTAGGGCAAGGGTAGCTTTCCTGGGGGCCTGTGCCTTGGAGTAATTGAGTCCTTTCAGCTCTGTTCAGCACTCTTTGAGAGCTTCCTTATTTCCTGAAAGGTGTCCCTAAAGTTTTCTTTAGTTGTTTTGGTCACTCCTTCTCTGATGGGTGCTCTGTCTTGATCAGACTTATCATGTTAAAATCAGCAGTAAGATTTTCCTTCTTCAACAAGTCTTAGAAAATTGCCTTGTTTCCAGTTTGTTAACTGTCCATAAATCTAATTCTTATAGTTCTTTAATGGGCCTTAATTTGACCTATTTTATCCTCAGTGTAGTGCTAATACTGTTCCTGGCATTACATTGACTTGCGCATCAGAGACAAAATTAGTAAGCATCCCACAGCTGGCAGCCAAATCATGTTTTGTAGCCATGCTGTCCAGACTTCCCCAGAAGCAGCAGTGTTGATGTTACCATCATTGACCTTGCAAGGCCTTGCTTGCCATCTCCTCAAGAATTATGGCTCTCGCATTGTTTTAAACTCTGGGCATGGTTTTGGCTTGTGTGCCGAGTCACGTACTGATGTTTTGGACTCTGAGCTTCACGGGCAGGCCCTGTCTTGATTTCTTTACTTACAGTGTTTTTTATATACTATCATGGCTACAGTATCGGAGCAGCCTGCAGTCTGTAAGCTTCAGTCGAGTCTGGGTGACTTCCTTTGCTTGGCAGATTCCAGATGTTTTGCCAGAGTTTATTTCTGGGTCTTTCATGAGCCCGTCTCTGACTTCCATGTACATGTGCGTCTTAGCGCCAATGAAGAACTGTTCTCTTATCAGGGACCTGGTTAGTCAACTCCCATCCTCCCCAACTGCCTTTCTCCCCCCCACCAGAAAAAAATGTTCATCTTTCAAGTCTTAGATCTGTTACAAACTCTTTTGCTTTTTATACTTTCCATTCCCCCTGCATTGGCAAACCTTGTTCCATTTTAGCATGGAATGCAGTCCTCCTTAAGTTTCTGCAATCCATTTTCATTGTGAGCCTCTTGGCTGTCTTAATTGCAAACTATTAAAAACCTCAAGTGTTTGAGATCCAACTTCTGTTGGAAATAAATTGACTTTCTGTCCAGTATCCTTCTGACAGCATTCATAGTTTGTAGCTGTAGAAACTGTGCAGGTCTTCTCTAAGGGCTTTTTCACTGGTAGGGAGTTTACCCACTCCATTATTCATTCCTGCAGAATAGTTTGATTCTCCCCCAATACCGTACTTTGTCCTGAGATAACACCAAGTCTGGGAGCCTGACAGACTGTAAATGTGATATCTGAACGTGTCAGCATTGCTCTGCATGAACTTCCATAGAACTGAACGTTTCCTTCCACGCGTCTCATACCAGCACTTTTTAAAGGCACAGCTCCACACATGCTGTGAACACTCCTTTTTCCCCAGGACATTTACCTTTCCACCCCTCTTTTCCATGCCCTGCAATGGCATTGAGGAGGAGGAAAATTAGAAGAGCTTAATGCACCCCGAGGCCCAGGGCTGTGAATTCCTCCCAGCTGCTTGCAAAGTGTTAATGGACACTGTGCAGACCAAAAAGGGACAGAGGGAATCTGTCCCAGTAGTTTTTAAAGCTCCACCTCTGTTGCTAATGACACCTTTGAGAGCTAATAGAATAGTTTTCCGATACGGGTCTGGGCTTTGCTAATGCTCATGAATGTGAGCATACAAGTAGTATTGCATACTCCAGTGGGAAGTTTACTTGGGCAAAATTCCCACTGAGGTCAGCTGGGCTTTCTCCAGAGCAATCCTTGCCTAATAAATCCCTTAATGGTAATAATTATTGAGTTTGGGGTTGTAGTTAAATATAGGAATATTTTAAATTAAAAAATACATGGACTGTGCTCTCCTCCTGTCTGTGCTGCTCTTTCCTGCAGTAATTCCATCAAGTTACTCCCAGTCTTTGTTGGTATATAGCTGCGTGCAGAATTATGCCTCCTGTTACCACTTGAAATAACTCATGAAAAAGCCTCAGTTTCATACAATTTATTTCAAATATGAATTTATGGCTTTAAACTAGTGAACAGCATGGCATCTAATGAGTTCTGGAGTATCTTAACCATAAAATAAAATTAAGGAAAGTTCTTATTTTCCCTAAATGAGTGTGTGATGGCAGAGTGGTTACAACATCTGGCTTTTTGCCAGAGGTATAAGTTCCCTTGTGCTAGCGATGAGTGTTTTCAAGACAGGTAGAGTCTGATCTTGCTGCTTTGAGGCTTTTCTTGGTCAACTGAGCTGTAAATGGGTACCAGTCATTACAGCTGGGGAGTCGGAAAGGCAGCTGCCTGTGATAAAAACCTTTCTGTTTTCTTAAATGTGGTTTACCACAGAGTTGGCATGTATTGGCTGTGCCAGTCTGATGGGCTGAACTGGCTTGTCTTAAATTGTGGCTGTTTTCCTACTACTTCTGCTGGGAGATGTGTATTTCAAGTGTAAGCAGATGTATCTTGTGAGTAGCAGAACTAACAGATTTGTGTTATGCGCTTGGTTGACTTAGTAGCTAAATAAGGCTATGGCTATTATTAGGTGTCAGGTAATCTATAAGGAGTGATCAAGAGAATGGCCCAGCCTTGGGAAAAGCTTCAAATGGGGCTTTGTGTCTTCTTAGGCACTAGGATCCACGCTGTAGAGAGGACTAATAAGGTCTTTTTCTATCTGTTTGTCTTCATGAAACGTACTGGAATGTAACTGTCTTGGAGGCTTCTGCCCTTCTGTCAAGTTCTGATAGAAACTGGCCAACCTATTCAAACATTGGTGGGAGGAGGCTGCCTTGGCCTGAGCTCCAAAATTCTCTGAAAGAAAAGATTCCCCAAATCCTAGCACTTTATGGTGGATCCATGCTGTCAAACATGAACTGTGAAACGGTCTGCCACGGGCAGATTACTGTCTGGTGTAGCAGGAAATACCCTGAGTTCAGTTGTTCAGCGACCAGTTATGATGCTCTGAATCCACGCTACAGTCAGGCTGCAGCCAGCAACGTGTAGGGATTAGTCTGCTTAAGCTGACTCTTCACTTTCAGTTTAGGCAAAGTCTATATGACCCTGCTATGGTAAAGTAATTAACATTGCTTTAACGTTGGGTCTGCTTCTCCTCTTATGCCTTTTAACATCCACACAACTCAATTGCTTTGATTTTCTCTTGATTTCCCGCAACATGAAAGAGGCTGATTTTTACCCTCAGCATGAAGCTGCATCGACTTCTTTAATGCCATTGCATTAGTATCAATTGGCAGTGTCCAAAAGGACTGAAAGGCATAATCCCTTTTTAGGTTTTCCTCCAGAATGCAACAGAGAAGAAATTCCCAGCTGACAGGCTACAGTCAGGTACTACTGTTAGATACTCGGATTTTCCCAGGAAATTGCAGTATGGAAAATAGGAACTTTAGGAAGTGTGAGGAGAGTTAAATCCATGGATACCATAAATTTCTGTAGTATGTACAAATTCTGCAAATATGTAAATATTTCTCTTTCTTAATGAATTATTAGAGTTCTTACCCAAGTCAGAGAAAGCATCCTATTCTCCATGTACTTAGCTCACGGAAGAAGGGATTTTAAGGAGAGTTTCTGTAGAGCCCTGTGTACTTCCTATCAGCCGCTTCCATGTGGGAATCAAGCCATTTATGTATACAGTTCCTGACTCTGGGGCAATTAAAATCTCAGCCATAATGTTATATTAACACAGAATTCGGTGTGCCTAATGACATATTAAATCTTCCTAAATTATAGCTAAATTACAAAAAGGACTAATTTACCAAAACCAGTTAATAAATGTTTAGAAAAGGAAGCTAATTGAATTATCCCTTGTTTGTCAGAGACAGATAATCTCCTTGTGAGAAATCTCATTTTTTCTGAAGCATGATTAATTGGCCTGACGAGCCAGAGATTATGACAAATTACGCAGGAGGAGATAATAAATAAGTCAGTAGGAAGGCTTGGGAGCAGAGAACTAGCAGCTGTTATTTGGTTTGAGGCTTGGTACCGCTTCTGAATTCACCCTGACCCTTGTGTGGTTTCCTTGCTCCTGCTGCAGACAAGCCATGCAGCAGTCACAGCCTCCCTTTGCTGCTTTCCCCCACATGCTCTAAGCCTCGGCCCACTTCAGATCAACAGCATCACCTGCCCACGAAGGATGCCTGAAAATCCACAGGCTTCTAGTTCAATGACTGGTTTCTACTTACTGAATAATCAAGGACATGCGATGAATTTTTTATTTTTCCTTGGTCGTGGTGGGAAGGCATTTACAGCTCGCACAGACGGTCCAGTCACAGCTTCATCTTGTTCCCATTAAACTCAATGGAGAAATTAAAATCAGTTGTAGCTGTACTCAACTCTGATTGTAGTGTGTCTAAGCCCTTCAACGCGGTGCACCTGAGGGACTACGCTGCACAAGTCTACACTCTTTAGGAGAAGGCTTCAGCATATGCACTGAGACTGCTCAATTTTAGTGCACGTTGCTGGGCCATAGTGCTGCTTCAAGCTCCAACAATGAGCAGAGAAGAGCCAAGGGTGGGATGTGTGCTGGTGCACCAAGCTGCAGGCTGCTCCATCTGGGCACAGACTGGGGATGACAAGGTCTTTTGCTCTTCCTCTCATGAGTATCTGATCTGAGTGTCTTTCGGTCTAATTCATGAAAAGCACAGCGCAAGGGTGTCAAAATTTGATCTTAATGTTTGAACTCTGTGTACGGTGTTGCCTGCTTTCATCATCTTGTTTGAAAAGCCTGGCAGGTGGTAGAAGTGAATGAAAAGTGTATTGGTTTTGTCGATGTTCTATCATGTGGGGTTGAGAATAATCTTCCATTTGCACCTTCTTGTATGTGTAGATCACACTATTTAACAGGAACTAGATTTGAGTTGTTGTCTCATTAACATTATTTGGAAAATGTTATGAATTAGATCTAAATTATTTATTAATGTGCTGCATTGGTATCCGGATGATAGTATTCAGGGAAACCGACTGTAGGAATCATTTCTATGCGGGGGATGCAGGACTAAGGCAGTGATCTTGTTGGATAAGTTTAAGAGAGGTCTCAATGTAGTGGGTGGAAACGGAATGGAAATGGGCAAACTCATTACTATTGGCACTGCCTAGTAGTTGGGTATACACGATATTTACATTTAAATGCCGATGCATACTTTTCATTACTCTAAACCTCTAACTCACCTCTGCCAGTCTCTAGTGGAAATCATTTGCACATGAGTTCCCAGCAATATGCAGTGGGCTTTTCCTGCACTACATCTTGGAGTAATTTTGAGAGGAGATGCAGGGCTAGGCTTTTGCCCTTCGTAAGCCAGGACCTTCTTGGACTTGTGTGTGCCACAGGGAAGGAACTGCCTCTCCGGTAGCAAGCAGGTTTGGGCCTGTTGTTTATTGAGCTTGTGTTTATCACCCTGAGAATTCAAAATTCCATAAGCATGCTCAAAATAATCCTGACAGTTTAGAGGTTTTTGATTTTTTTAATTAGTACTATTGATCTCCCAGTTTCTGAGCCTTTATGATATAGCAGAGATTGGAGCTTCTAATTGTTCTCTACAGCCTCAAGAGCAAGGTATATTTTAAATTAAAGTGGGGGTTGCCACAGCCACATGATTTGAAGACCTAGTGTCTCAAGTAGAGTATCAGACAGTGCAAAACTTCAAGTTAAATAATGACTGTTGGCAGCACTCTGCTTTTTCTGTTGTTCCTGACTCTGCTAAAGCAGTGATTTGAGGTGATCGTAAGTTCACATATCCTGCTTTTTCCTGTGCAATCGCTTTTTCCCCCTTCCCAACATCAGTTAGTTCTCTCCTCTATTTAGTTCTCCTTTATATCATCATCTTGCTTATCTGAAAAAGCAACTTCCCAGGCATCCCCAGCCAAGTCCCTGCGAACCTGCCACTGTCCCCAGTCCCTTACCAAACGCATCCAGTCAGCTCTTCGCACCAGGACCTCCTGAGGTACCTCAGCCTCTCCAGCTGTACTTTGGGTGCCGCATCCCTTTGGCAGGAAGGAGCAAAAGCCTCCAGTGGGGACAGGCCCAAAGGAAACAGCCAGGTACCTGTAACTTCTGAGACCTGAGGTTCAGGACTCCCTCCCTCAGGACGAAAAGATGCCAATAGCCTCCCAAAGAGGGACCTGGGTTGGAATAGCAAAGTCCCAGAGCTGTCAGAGATACCCGGTGTGTGAAGGGCAGATTCACCAACCAGCCTGCCCAGCCTTCATGGTTGCTTTGCCAGTTGCTGTTAGAACTGCTTATCCTGCGAATACGCAGCAGCCTTTTCTTCTAAGTAGCTGTTTTGTGTTTTGTATGCATTTCAAGGTGGCAACTCCTTTGAAGGGGTCCCTGCAGAAGGCCTTGTGCTCTCACCACAGGTTTCCGTTGCTTCCCTGGTGTCACTCTAATGAGTTTAAATATCAAGCAGTTTAAAACATACAGGGGTTGTTCCCAAAAGGGGTGAATAGTCGGTGTTTTATATTCATTGGAGCATTTCAGCCAGTTTTAATCACAACAGAATATGGTTGCATCTGGTCCCAGCTCTGTGAGTCCTCCCTCAGTACTGTGGAGTAATTGAAGAATATGATTAAAGGTAATTATTTTAATTGCCCGTTGACTCAGAAAGATTTCTGATAGCACTGAGTAGAATGTGATCTGTAAAGGAAAGGCCTTGTGGATTGTCTGCGTCAGGACAGACCGCCATCAGCAGTGGTGTGAGGGATGCAAACGAAACATTGCTAACCTCCTGCGAGCACTGCATGGATTATGGGTACGGGGGGAACACATTTTTTAACTGAATGCAGAAGACAGAATGTGTGCACTGTGCCAGTTTGCTTGTGAAGCATTTGGTCTTGTTATTAGTCCACACAGTGTTCAGCCCCAGTGTAACGTCACTGACTTTGCTGAGGGTCCTGTTTGATGCAGTCGTGAGTGAAAGCACAGGGTTCTTCTGGGGCTTAAAGCCTGAAATATGAGAATCGAGACCATATGTATTCAATAAGGTGAAATACTTAACACCTAACCATTCCAAAACCAGCATTTTTGTTGGAGGCAGCAGTAAAGAAGAATGATGGTCCAATAATTAGGTCACCCACGTTGAACTTGGAAAGCGTTGTCTGTATTCTCTGCTCTGCTGATCCTGCGCTGGCCTTTGGCGCAGCACTTGGGCTACTCCATGTCTCATTTCCCCTCTCTGTAAAGAGTGGGCATGCCTTCTTAGGAGTACGTGAATTGCTTTCATGCAGTGTTAGTAGTGACCATGCAAATTCACTGATGAAATTCACTGACAGGGAGGGCAAAGGCCTTTGTGATTTTTTTATGTATAAATTTATAGTATCTATGGAATCAACTACTTCTGACTGTGGAAGGAAAGTACATCGGAAGATATTAAATTCAACAGGACCACTTTTGGCTTAGTGACACTAAGCAGAAGTTTGCTGTAGGGCAGTAGGGTCTTCTAGGAAAACATTGGCACATACTTGCAATGTTCTTAGACTTCAGCTAGATGTTTGCTATTAGCCACTGTGGCAAAAAGGCTATTGGAGAAGGTGGACTTTAGTCAGACCTAGGCTGGCTATTCTAGTATTCCCTGTGTGTAACTAGTGCAATTTTCAGAAGTCTGAATCCTCCATAGGTCCTGTTTGTTTCTTCTGCAATGGCAGGCACTCTGTATTTCAGACCTGGTCTGTGCCATCACATAGCGTCATACTTCTCTGTCCTTTCTTTAATTCACACTCCATTTATATTTCTTTTTGTAGGTGAGTATAAACATCCTTTCTTTATGAGGTTTGCTAGGTAGGTACTTTCCTTTGCTTGTGTTTTCCCATTTTTGGTTGCTGAGTCAAAGTATTTTTAACAGTCTTTGTGTTTTGTATTTGATTAAGTGTAGTTATAAGAAACAGAAAAAATAATACTCTTGACTAAAATGATCTGATTTTTCACTTACAAGCATGAGAGAGGCCAAGAAAGATTCAGGTTGCAACTGTTTTGACTATTATGAAATTTGCCATCCTTTCTGCTTGGGAGGCATTGAATTGGACTCTTCCGCACACTGCTCAGAGCAGTTTTACATCAGTGAGGTCTGATTTACAGGACTCCTCCCACAGGCCCTGCTTTTCTACCCATGCAGTTCTACTGAGTCCAGTGGATTTTTGCCTGATTTATTACTGTGTGAGTGAGTGCTGCACCAAGCTCTGTGGCTCCTCCAATTAGTCCCAATTTACACTGATGCAGCTGACAGCAGGATTTGACCTGAATGATCCCACTGTTGCTGTGGCACATGCATTGTAACTAAAGCCAACGCTGCATCGTTATCTCTTTAGATATGCATGCTGTATTTGCACCTCTTAGCTCACTTCTTGTGTCTACGACTGCCTCTTCTGAATAACTCTATTCAAAAGCATCATTATGTTGCTGTGCATCTGCCGTGAGGAGACTGCACGTCCAGCATGACATAACTGGCGCATGTGTCCAAACTCTGACTCTGAAGTCCTTCCCACTGTTATCCGTTCAGGGGAATGCCAGTGATCTCAGGGAGAGCTCGGGGTACTCAGCATGGGCAGGCGTAACCTGTGCTGGACAGGCAAATAGGCGAGTGCAGATGCCTATTGTGCTGGTTCTGGGCTGCCTGGGCTGCATCCTTGATCAAGAATTAGTGGAGCTAAGTGTCTTTTGTCTTTTGACTGAATGCCTCCAAAATGCTCCCCTTTCATCTAGTTTTCCTTCACTGATTATTTCCAAGCAGTGCTGTGCAGCTTGGCCCAAATTCAGGAGCCCTGATGCTGCAAGCAGCGCTAGTAAAGCTGGTTGTAGGAATGGGCAAAACCGGCAGCTCCTTGGGGCGGCAAAACGGTTGTGGCAGCCTGATTTGTCTGTGGAGAGCCACGCTGGCTGCTGCAGTCGTGGGGCGGGAGGGTTAGGCTTGATGGGGCAGCCCCTTGCAGCAGTGGCGGCTAATAAGTGTGCTCAAACCTCTCAGTGGCAGCAGAAGCAGCAGCTCTGGCGTTGCCTTGTCCCCAGCTGTCTGTCTCAGCGCTGCCCATGTTTTTCCCACACTGAGCGAGCCAAGACACACACCAAAAGGTTTCGGGAACTCATAATCTATTCTCCAGCCCACTGCATTTGCCTGATCAAGATTACTAACTTTAACTCTCCAGGCCTTTCTCCTCTTCTGCTTGTAACTTACAATTTTTTGTTTATTTTCATCTTTATTTCCCATAGTGTACTAAAATGATGTGAAAGAAACATTTGTTCACACAAATAAGGGAAGGTAATAGCTTCCCTCCCTGACCACATGCTCTCTTCTGTTCCAAGTCTTAATTAAAATGGTACTAAAGGAAGCAAATAATTAACAGCTACCTTACAAGATGGTTTATTCACTTACACATGTACACACACACAATTACTTATACAAGTATCACATTACTGCTTTAGTTTATCTGTTAGCAAATGCTGCTAATGAACTGCAGTGTTACTGAACTGGGTAGCAGACACTTAGGAATCCAGGGAAATTATTCCAATATATCAGTTTTCTCTGAAAATAAACCTTACATTTTGTTGTTCACAATGTGCAGAAAAATTACCATCCAGTTTCCTTGGCACATTTGGTAAATTACCTGCTTTGCTAAGGTAATATTCACACATTCAAATCCTTTTGGTTACAGTTACAAGTTGTACAGTAGCTTATTCTTCATATAAAAAAAATTCTGATATATCTGCTTACCTTACAAGATGGTTTATTCACTTACACATGTACACACACACACAATTACTTACAAGTATCACATTACTGCTTTAGTTTATCTGTTAGCAAATGCTGCTAATGAACTGCAGTGTTACTGAACTGGGTAGCAGACACTTAGGAATCCAGGGAAATTATTCCAATATATCAGTTTTCTCTGAAAATAAACCTTACATTTTGTTGTTCACAATGTGCAGAAAAATTACCATCCAGTTTCCTTGGCACATTTGGTAAATTACCTGCTTTGCTAAGGTAATATTCACACATTCAAATCCTTTTGGTTACAGTTACAAGTTGTACAGTAGCTTATTCTTCATATAAAAAAAATTCTGATATATCTGCTCTTATGTCTGACAGTGTGTTGACTCTAAGTCCCTGACTCAGCACATCAGCTCTGCCTTTAATGTGTGGGGTTAATTGCAGCTCTTCACAGTCTGAAAGTTGATTATTGGATGGGAGGCCCTGGCTTACATGATTTTTTCAAGTGATATTTCTTAACAATACACAGAATTTCTAGGTTGGACTTCAGTCTAACATTTGCCTTTTTTTTTTTAAGTTGAATAACTTCTGCTATATTACAGTAGTGAAGAACTGGAAAGAACTTCATTATGATCTGCCACATGGCATAACTAAACTGGCTTAAAAGTTAACTTTAGGAATGCATGTTAGATGAGAGATTAAAAATCCATATGTCTATAGACATTAGCCTGAGCTAAAAGTTTAGGCAGATCCAATCTATTTACAGTTTGTGGTCTTTGGATCTGGCTAGTGTTTATTTGTAAGTTGCAATGAAATAGTGTAACATCTTGCTTGGAGTCATCCTGTAATGCTACAACATAACACCTATGCCTGTGAAATATTGTGATATTACTTAATGTTGCGCGTGCCGTCTACCTGAGGCTCTCAAGCCTTTTGAGTCCTGCTGGGCTTCCTAGGAGGAGCTGTAGGAATAGCAGAGGACGCCCAGCGTGGCATTGCTGCCAGCCAAGTGCTCCCAGAGCTCCCACAGTTGACAGCTGCTGCCCTGTCTTCATGAGCTGAAAGGAAAGCCTGGCTTGAAATACAAAAATCTTCCTGCTTTTCTTGCACCTTGTGATGACAATGTCTGTTATAATAAAGCATTCTTGAAAGAAGTGGATTTAAACAAACAGAATAGAATCTATAGCATTATTTTCTCAACTGAGACCAAAGCCACAGGCTCACAGCTTTGGTAAAAGCTGGGATGTGTTTACAAAATAACTTCGGTTTAAATCTAAGTGTTCTGAGACAGAGCTCTATTTTTTCTTGTTGTCACTCCCAGTTGTGCTGGTTTTGTCTGGGATAGAGTTAATTTTCTTCACAGTAGCTAGTATGGGGCTGTGTTTTGGATTTGTGCTGGAAACAGTGTTGATAACACGGGGATGTTTCAGTTATTGCTGAGCAGTGCTTACACAGAGTCAAGGCCTTTTCTGCTTCTCA